>NC_089593.1:15665466-15965466 GCF_019320115.1 Miscanthus floridulus | reverse complement strand
CCTCATGCTTAAACACTTGCTTCCATACAAGAATATCTTTTCTGTGTTCATTAATTCCCATTATGGTTCAGAATTATTGACTAGAAATCATTGGTATGTTGCTGAAAAGATATTAGAGTTCTTGGAACTCTTCTATGACTCTACTATTGTTCTGTCTGGTGTTTATTATCTCACAAGTCCACTTATTTTGCACCATATTTTAGAGATTGCTTCTCATTTGCATGCATGTGAAAGAGATCAAAATCTTAGAGCTGTTGTTGCTCCTATGAAGCTTAAATTCCTTAAATATTGGGAGAACATGCCACTGTTATATTCATATGCATTCATTCTTGATCCTAGAGCTAAGATGAGAGGATTCTTTAATGTGCTGCAATTACTTGGTGAATGCACTGGTTCTGAGTACAGTTCATACTATGCTGATGTCAAAACTAAATTATATAAACTGTTTAACAAATATGAGAACAAGTTTGGTGCAGCTAGGTCTCAAAGGGTTGCACAGCCATCAATTCATACAGGTAAGAAAAAGCAGGCATGTGGAACGATCTTTGGAGGTCGTGGTGGATTAGGATCAAGTGTTGTTGGTCCTCCCCCTATCTCTGCCACCTCATCTTCATCTACCTCTGCTGTTTGTGAGCTCTCAACTTACTTAGACAGTGATAATGTCACTTCTTATGAGGATGATTTTGACATACTTCTCTGGTGGCGTGACCACAAGCTAACCTATCCAATCCTGTCTATAATGACTAGAGATATCATGTCGGTTTCTATATCTACTATCTCTTTTGAGTCTTGTTTCACTTTGTCAGGCAGGATACTTGAAGAGCGGCGGCGGCGCTTGTTGCTAGAGAATGTGGAGATGCTGACCTGTATAAAGGATTGGGAGTGAGGAACAAGAAGGGAACAGCATGCTATTGATAGCCTAGAGCTTGAGGAAGCATTCAAGAACTTGTACCTTGATGAAGAAGAAGGTAGTGGTGGAACTGGTGGTGCTTCTGCTACTTGGTGAGTTGAGAGTGATATGTGTGTGAGTTGAGAGAGTGATATGTGACTGTGAGAGAGTGAGTGAGTGATTTGTGGACTCATTGTACTTTTGGCCCTTTGAACTATGGTTTGTAAGACTTAAACAAGACTAGAGCTGGCTACACTCTTTTTTTCTTTCTAGGGTTTCTCACAATGGTGAGTTTTATCTAGAAAGGTTTTTAATATGGTAGCATTGCACAAAACAACTCATTTATCAATTATCATATTTTTGTTATCTGATGGCTTCTCTGTTGGCTTTAGAGTTCTGGACTTAAACTAATTGAATATATGCATTCTCTGCTGGCTTTGGAGTTTTGGACTTAGGCTGATTGAATGTATGTATATGTACATCTCTATTTCAGTGATGTGAATGAAATTGTGAAATTCTTTAAGTGTTGGATGAGATGAGTTTATTGTGGTGCTGTAAGGGTGCCGGGCTGTGGGCTGGCATAACCCGTAATTTTTGCCGTGCTTAGTAGGCCGGCACGGCACGAAAAATGGTCCATAGGGCCGTGCCTAGCCCGAAGGCTAGGCATGAGGCACTAAGAGGCATGTCCTAGGAGGCACGACGGCCCGGGAAGGCCCGACCCCCATCGCGGGCCGTGCCGGCCCAGACTGGTGCCGGACCGGGCTGGCCCGTTGGCCATCTATACTAGGGTTCCTCTTTACAAAATGTAGGTTTTGGATAGAGTTCACCAAATATCTTGTATAAGGTTTTTATCTATTTTGTTTTTATAGATTTGTGTGTGTACACATAGGATTTCTCTATTTTCTACCATATATCATGATTATTGCATAAAGGCAATAGGCCAAGGATCCATAATGCAACTTAGGGGCGGATCCAACGGACATGGCTCAAGCACCTCCTACCACCTCCCGTGCAATGGATCAGAGCTCTCTTGAGGCTCTTCTCCGTTTTTGCGAAAAAAGTAAAAAGAAAAAAAGGGAACCAAGAGAAAGGAAGCAAGAAGGAAGGAGGGGAAAAGAGAAAAATAGTAAAATGCACTGACGGTCCCTAAACTTTGGAGGCAGTGTCATCTATGTCCAAACGGGATTTGACCTGCTCCATACGCTGATGTGGCATGCTTACTCTGTGTTGTTACAAATCTAGCATGTTGAGGCCAATACCCAAACTTGCATGGTGGTGCCATTTAGGTATCAAAATTCCAACATTGCATATCTAGACCCCAAAACTTGCTGAAAGGGCCACACGACGTACCTAAACTTGTACCATGGTGCCATCTAGGATCCCAAACTTGCTAATCAGAGGACACGAGGTTCAAATTACCACTATTTGTGATAAGCCACATGCGTGGTTGTTGACTGTTCACCTAGCATGTGGGTCCCACATGTCGTCCCTCTCTTTTATCTCCTTCACTACTCTTATCGTGCAACCGCCACCACTCTCTCACACACCACCATAGCTCGAGCACCACCAACAGTAATAGCAGCCGACCACCAATAGTCAGAGTGTCTCTGAGCAGTAGAAGCACCCCACCGCCAAGATCAAGTGACTATGGCTGGTGTCCACATGCCTCCTCCTATCCTCCAATACACTTGTCGAGCTTGGTCACGACCAAGGCCCGATGTGGCCGGTTATGGGTGAGCTAGGGCCCCTCGTCCGTTGCTCTATTGGCGGCTGGATCCATGCTCCAATGAGGCCTTGCTGTAAAGTGTTGTCTAGACTCCACCATACTAAATGTAGGGAGTGTTGTTCAAACACAGACAGGAGGGAGGTGAAAGAGATGAGAGAGAGAGAGAGATGACATGTGGGCCTGCAAGGAGGGAGTGGGGAAAGAGATGAGAGTGGGATGGATAACAAGGGAGCCCCATAGCCTGGTGCACAGTCATCAACCATGTAGGCGACTTATCACAAACAATGGTAATTTAATTTGGACCTCGTGTCACCTGATTAGAAAGTTTGGGGGGCCTAAATTTGCATTTTGGAAGTTAGGGACCTACATGGCTCTACATTGCAAGTGTAGGTATCTCGTGTGACTCGTTTAAGAAGTTTGGTGACCTAGATATGCAATGTTAAAAAGTTTGGGACCTAGGTGACATTACCGTGCAAGTTTAGATACTGAACCGAACATGTCTTATCCATGTCAGCGCCAGCATGCCATGCCGGCGTGTGGAGCAGGTCGAAACCTGTTTGGACCTGTGCTGAAGCCTAAGACATGTTTAAGAATCCAAAAATAAAAAAAAATAAAAGTTTGAAACCTAAATGACACCGCCTCCAAAATTTAGGGACGGCCAACATATTTTACTACCAGAAAAAATAATCTCTCCCTTGGATCCTACCTGGGTTGCATCTGTCCAGCACCAATCCAATCAACAGTAGTAACGTGTCTCACTCAAGAAAAAAAAAAGGTTTCAAAATATACTGTGGAATACATTAGTTCTTGTACCAAAATACGTCTATAAATAAATCGATGCATGAGTGCAGCAGCAGTGATCAGTGGAGTATGTAGATAACATGCACACAGCACATGCGTGTACGTACCCTTGTGGCATGGCAGCAGCGTGGCATGAGTCGGACAGTGAGAGAGAGTGGGATTTTGATACGGTCAGTCAAACACTCGAGCTCGAGACAGCGTCCGCCGTGGAACGATGGATGGAGACGAGATGCGGTCACTCTCTGCCTGCTGGTGCTAGGCGCTAGCTTCCGGCCGGAAGTTCCGGTACGGTGCAGCGTACAGCACGTACTCTCCTGTGCTGTCCACCACTGCGCGTCTCCACGCCCCCATCCCGCTCTCGGGCTCTGTACCAGCAGGTGACTGGGACGGCGGTGTCATCGTCTTTTCCGTGCAGCCCCGCCGAGTCGCCGTCGCCGACTAGCAGAGCCAGCCAGCCGCCAGCGCGGCGCCGCGGTGTCCGGTTCTCCCCGTACCGTAGGTCCCTGCTGCCACACGCCGCACGCAGTGGCTGCTGCTGTGCCCAGCGGCAAGATTCCCGCACGTTTCGCGCGACCAGGTCACCAGCAGGGACCACCAGACCAGGGGAGGGCCACGGCCGCCGCTCATCTGTACCACGACCGACCACTGGTCCCTGTCCACATGTCCTGATGCCGGCGGCTAAGCCAAACGGGCGTCTCACCTTTTTTTCTTCTTCTTTTTGAGCAAACTACTACTGATGATAACATTGCTTAATCCAGGAAATTGTTAAGCACGTTTGATTTTTGTTGTTGTCGCCTGCAGGTTCATGGTAACTGTTTTTTATTTTATTTATATGCACTGACTTCTGCGGCCATTGTTTTATTTTTTTCAGAAAAAATAGGAGGGTTGTGTCCCCTGGGATTTATTAAAACACAAAAGTGTACAAAGCTATAGGTCAAGAAACAAAAAAGAAAAAAGAAGAAAACCATCAAAATTACACAAAGGCTTCTAACCATGAACCAAGAGGTATAACGGTATTCCTCCTTTGCTTTGAGTACAACCCGAGCAAATTCTTTCTTGAATATTGATTTGTATTGATGTCCAGGCAAGTGAGGTCGTCGTTGCACTCAGTTCAAAGGTCAAACAACGGACGAGTGTACGGTATATGAATCTGATCTTCAATCATTTCTTAACTTATTATGATCAGTGTTTTAAATCGCCGGCTAAGGCATTTAACGGTCTATCTCCGGAAACAACAAATAACCGCCTATAGCGGGTTATATCGCTAGCCACTAAGGTTTGATCTATGCTATGGACACACACAGTCGTCTCAACCTCTTGTGTGTGTGCCATTATCATTTCTGAGCTAGCCATGGGTACAATAATATCTGCGCTCCAGCCCTCGTCAATAGGCTGGTCCTAAGTTGAAAATTAGGTTACCAACTGAGCTCAGTCATTGTTATGATCGAGTACGATATACTCTCCCAACCTGTAATGTAGTGCATACATACATTCAAAACTTAATTACACTCTCGCTCGAGCCACATGATCTTGTTCATTGGCTTGCGTATACTACGTAAGGCCAGTCTTAGTGGAGGTTTTTATGGGAGTTTCATTGACATTAAATAAGCTAACATGACATAGATAGATATATAAATAGAGATGATAAAAAAATTTCTCGCAAACGCATCTTATGACACATATTTCATTAAGTAGAAGAGGAGTTTCACTAGTTACAACACTCCCAAGTAATCCATAGATTACCATGGTAGGAGGGAATGCAAACGCTTGGGAATGCAAACTCTTAATTTACATGAATGTTTTGCGACAAATTAGGCATAACTAAAGACAACAACAAGTAGAAGGCCGACGAGACTAGTAAGCCTCCTCGAACACAAATTCGACCCCTCTCAGGTCGAACATTAGAATCGCCCGAAATAAGGACTTTTTTGTAGCGTCAAGCGGCTCCTGGAACGCTTGTTGGAAGGCTGACATTGCCTAGGTTGCCGAGGCTATGGGTGCGAAGCAGTGGGTTCCCACTTGGACGAGAGTACTTTCTACGCTTGAAGGGTGGTGTTAGTGGCCCGCAAGCCACACTTTGTTGCAAAGGCGACTGCTATGGCAGTCGACAGATGGGGGCCGAAGATGGAGAGCAACGGGGTCGACGCCGGGGCTGCGCCTTGAGAGTCGGAGTCTTGAGTAGGGCGGAGACTTGCCTTGAGAATCGGGGTCATCAGTGGGGCGGAGACGCGCGTAACAAATTCCCTAGCGAGAGCCGAAGAAGAACCTGGGAGCGCGTTTTCAGGCGACGCCCTTGCGGCCTGGTCACCAGAGGCCAGGATTGGATGTGGCAAATGTGTGTCCATGTCCTAGCACACAATGCCGATCGGAGACAACAAGGGTGCGCCCTCCTCAAGACCATCCACATGGGCTCGACTAGGGATTGCGGCCCATCCACGGAGCGAGGACACACCGCAAGTTGTTGCACGTGTTTCACAGGATAAAACTTGTTTACACTGTTTTCAAGTGTTTGAGAACATTTAATTTCACATAAAGCACCACAATATATACGTATACATGGATGGATGGATCAAAATTCAAAAGTGGAGAAGTGTCATAATGGCAGCACCAAAAATTAAAAGAGATGCCTTGTATCATGGTGGTCAAACCAATAGGTAAATCTCGCTCCCCCCACCCCACTTGAAGAGAACTAACATATACTCCCCCACCACCCCACCAAGAGAAAAGACAAAGAGATGATTTGTATCATGCATGGTGGTCAAACCAATGCAAACAGGTAAATCTCCCCCCACTACACGCCACCAGGAGAAAACAACCTCACCTAGCTGCGTCGTCGAAGTCATTTTCTGGGCCCCGCACGCGCGCTGCCGCCGCCGATCCAAGATACGACGGGTCGCCGTCGTCAAGAATCAGCACGGCGGCCGCCGACCGATCCGGGCGAGAGACGTGCCGTGCAGAATGGGTGTCCCGCCGCACGTTCGGTGCGTGCGTGCGTGTTGGGCGCAAAGGCATCTGATCTGTGCAGTACGTGCCTGCATGCATCACTTGCCCATGCGTGCGTGCTCATCGAGAATCTCCTACAACTAAAAAGAATAAGAGTAGATAATTTTTTTTGTGCGACTTTTTTTTATCGCTCTTTTCTTCCGTCCGTGCGATACTACGGCTCCAACCTCGTCACCCGTGCGTGTTCAAAAGGAAACCTCGCGCCGGACGAAGCAAAAGAAAACCTCCGCCTGCAGTCTCCGGATTCCACGCCTCCCTGCTCCATCCACGTTATCTTAGCCACGTCACGGAAAAGATCTATAAAGTAGAGTTTATGAGCCTGCGACGTCACGCTCTCCGTGGTGTTAATTTCACACACTTTATTTTTTTGAATTAAATGTCATTTTAACATTGATATTTAATTTTTATAGTATTAATATCTTATCGTGCGATCCGTATATTTTAAATATAAAATATTAGCTATTCCGTACTGCCTAGCAGGAAGAAGAGAAAGAAAATCGTTTCGTCCGTGCGTGCGTGTGCGGTGCGGCGCCGCAGAGCATGCAGGAGGCGGCGGCCGCGCGTGTGCGTTTGTGGTCGTGCGCGTTTAGTTTTTCTCTCCCATCCGCGTGGCGGCATGCAAGGCGTGCATGTTCGTCGTCCCTTGCTTGTCCGCCACCACGTACGCACGACGTTAATCAACTCTGTTGTTTGGTGGTCGACATGCATTGCAGATTACTATTTACTGTTGATGTTGTACGTACTAATCTCGTGGAATTGATGCTCATCATTGCATTGCTTGGGCCGGTACTCCTAATCTCGTGCAAATGGTGCTTATGTCACATGCTCATATGCCATATGTCATGGCTTTTGCCTTTTGGAGAGAGCTGCACCACCATTCGCATGCATTCCGCAAAACAAAAAAGTTGGAGCTACAGCCCGCGGCCGCATGGGGGCGCCGGGGCGTGCTGCTTGATGTAAGGGCTGCACGTATTTATAACCTGACCATCATCATATATGTATCTTTTGACCTTATTACCTAATAGGAGTAATAACTACTAATTTCACCATGTAGGAATGCAAAACTTGTCCTACGTGTTTTGTTTTGGCAAAGCAAATGATATACACTTTCCTGCATAGTGTCTTGCTACGTCGTTCCAACTTTCCATGTACTCCCTCCATTTTGAATAATAAGCCGTTATGGCTTTTTTTTAGATATATAGATTTTCTATGTATTTAGACATCATATGTGTATCTAGGTGTGTCGGTGCAGAAAGTAACCAACAAGTAAATATGTGTAGTTTTACCGTACATTGTGATCGAAGGTGGCCTAACACTCAATGACACAGGGTTTATACTGGTTCAGGCAACGTGCCCTACGTCCAGTTTGAGTCAGTCGGCGACTTTATTCCTGAGCCCAGGTGCTTGAAGTTTGCAGTGGAGTTACAAATAAGAAGGAGAAAGATGGGGTGTACAAGAGGTCCGGTCGGAAGGGCCAAGAGCGACAGGAACTCCGCTATGAGCTATGTATTCAAGCGTGTGCTTGAGGTCCGAACCTGACGGTTCTGTGGTTGTGAGCTAGTGAACTTGATCGACCTAATGAATCTGGAATGCCTTGAATCGACCTGGATTGACTGAGTTTCTTGGGAGAGAGCGCATCCCCTTTTATAAATGAAGGGAATGGCCTTACAAGTGAGAGGGAGGGAGTACGAATGCTTCTAAGCCTTGCTGCCCACGCCGGCGGGTACAGGATGATGGTAGACGCCCACAACACTGTTGGACGTCGGTTGCGCGTGAGAGGCCGCGTCGTCTGGTTTGGGTATGGCAGATGTCGGTACCTGCATATACTGTTGGTGCCCAGAGGCATGTGAGGAGTTTCACCATGTTTACTCGCTATGGTAAATTCCAGTGCCCACAACACTGTTGATGCCCAGGGGCATGTGGAGGGCCTTACCGTATGGGAGTTAATGACGCCCACAATATTATAGGGAAAAAGTCGGCGCCTACAACACTGTTTGTGTCAGGACAGTTGCAGAGCACTGTTTCTTCTTGTGTACAGGGTACGGTCCCTGGTATCATGGTTTGACTTGTGCGCCTTGACTTCTTTCTCCGTTTGTTCCCTCGTCCCTTCCGAGCGGGCGTCCCTGATCGGTTGGTCCCAGTCGGTTCTGACTGCGTCAGTCGAAGAAGAGCAATGAGCAAGGTTTTTGCATACCCCGGTCGGAGATGTGGGGTCGGAGTCAGAAGTAGTGTTTTGGTCAAGCCTTCTAGTCGGAGAGGCCGTCCGGAGGCGACTGGAGTCAGAGCGAGTGCTCCGGTCGGAGAGGCGGGCCGGAGTCGGAAAATGGGCGCTGCTCCTCCTCAGTCAGACCTTCCAGTAGGTGATTGGATCACCCTTCTGGCCCGCTATTTAGACTCTTTGGGCTAGCCCATGCGTTGTGCGCTGTCTGCTTGGGCCAAGCCTTTGCGGGAAAGCCGGTCTGCGAGGGACCCCGGGTTTATGAACCCGACAAAGTGCATATCAAAAACTAGGTATGTAGAAAAGCTAACACAACTTAAGGCTAGTTTGGTAGAGCTTGCTCCTAGATTCTTCGGAGCAGATATTTTATGGATCCCTACCAAACATTTAAAATGCAAATGGATTCTGGTGGAAAGCTAACGAGAATCACTTCTTCATTTACATTGTGAGCTGGCGGCTAAAAAATCTTGTTCTCCATTGCTCCCCACTACTCCGCGTTCAATCATCACTGGAATCACTTTAGACTCAATTCTCACTTGCTTCCCACCATGTGGCTCCTCCACCAAAATCAATCCATCGGAGAATCAAGAAGTAAAGCTCAAGAATCAGCGGCTCTGCCAAACTGGCCCTTACAATTTGGAACGTAGGAAGTAGTATATAACTAGAACTATTTATTCTTAATTCTAGATGTGAATTTATATGTGCTATGTATATACACTCCTACATATTAGGGCATGTTTGAATTGACCAGGACTCATTGTTAGCCATGGCTAAAATATAACTAGCTATAAAATTAGTCAACTAGTTGTTAGCCCTTACCTATTTGGATCCTCTGCTTAAAAAATAGCTCATAGACAAAAATACCCTCCCTCCTAACTTTTCTCTCACCCGACTAGAGAGAGAATAGAGGATAGAGACGACTTTTTTATATATATATTTGTAACACTTTTAGCCTTTGTTAGCTAGGTTTAAAGGACTAATGAACTAACAACTAGTTGAGACTTTGAATTAACTTTAGCTCACTCATTAGTCCTTATGTTTGGATCCTTAACGACAAGTTTACCAACTACGTACAGTTGTTGGCCCATGGGATTCAAACAGAATGTTCTTTTTTACTTTGCTTAGGCCCTACTTAACGTATTCCTCATTGGACGAAGAATGCTCAATATCTCACGCGCGCTAATGTGCATGCCATGGATCGGATACTCTAGCTCGATTACTGTACTCCTATCTATTATTATCCTAGTATGCACACGACCAATCACTGTTCATACCCGGCCAGTGAGGTCTTGTTTGAGATTTTCGATACTGTAGCACTTTTGTTTTTATTTGGCAATTAATATTCAATCATGGACTAATTAGGCCCAAAACGTTCGTCTCGCGATTTTCAACCAAACTGTGCAATTAGTTTTTTTTCGTCTATATTTAATGCTACATGAACGTATCGCAAGATTCGATGTGATGGCTACAGTAGCACTTTTTGGGAAAAGTTTTTGGAACTAAGGCCCTGTTTAGTTTTCAAAAAATTTTACCTCCTACAGTAAAAGAGCATGTTTGGACACATGCATGGAGTACTAAATGTAGACGAAAAAAAACTAATTGCACAGTTCTCGGTGAAATCGCGAGACGAATCTTTTAAGCCTAATTAGTCCATGAAAAGCCTTAAGTGCTACAGTAACCCACATGTGCTAATGCCCGATTAATTAGTATCATTAGATTCGTCTCGCAGTTTCCTGGTGGGTTCTGTAATTTGTTTTTTTATTAGTATCTAAAAACCCCTTCTGATATCCTTTCGACACATTGGATGTGACACACAAAATTTTTCACCTCCCCAACTAAACACACCCTAAACATGGCCTGATTGGTAGCCCCCTAGAACAACGAATCGGCCTATCCGTCTGGCCCCGATCCTTGCCCATTGGTCCTGTTCGCTGGTTGGTTTCTGGGCTGTTTTGGACTGGCTAGTGCTGGTTTGTTGTGAGAGAAAAACACTATTAGTTGACTAGTTTGGGCTGACTGAAACCAACAAGCGAACATGGTTCAGGAGACTGGGTCTGTCGGTCTGATGCATCACTACTACACACAGATAATATATTTATATATCATTGTTTATACTAGTCTGCTAGCTATCTCAATTACTGTACTCCTACCTAGTATCTGACCAATCACTGTTCAGAGTCGGGCCCCAACTTCAATTCCATCTGATGAAGGGGGTGTTTGGTTCGAGCTACTAAACTTTAGTAGCTACTAAACGATTTAGTCACTTTTAGTAACTCCAGAGTTACTAGAGAGGACTAAAGTCCTTTAAGTAGCTTTTAGTCATAGCGTTTGGTTAAAAAGTTACTAAAGTGACTAAAAGCTACTAAATTTAGTAGCTACTAGACGAACCAAACAGGCCCGAAGATCAGCACACATGCATGACCTGGAGCTGTGTGCCTGCTGACAGATACTATTCCATCGGTAAAAATGCAGAATACAACTCAAAACTGGACTCTGCATGCATGGTTGCTTGCAGGTTACAGTGGCGCCGTGGCGGTCGGCTAAAATTTAGCTTGTGCTCCGCATGATCCTTTTAATTTGCTGATGATGACGAAAAAAGGTCAACGGCAGGCAACACGCGAGCCTGCTCAGATGGACAGCACCCAACTGAGAGCTGCTTTGCTTTCCAGCCAGGCTACTTGACTTTAGTGGATATGAGGTTGATGCGCCATGGTGGTAGCTCTAGTCAAAAAATAATTGACACATTCATTCAATTTGCATAGTTTTCAATGCACCGCACCTCGTCTTTACTGTTAATATATTCTAGAATCTATGGCGCCTAGCTTGGATGGTCAGATTACAAACAAAGGACACTCCAAACCCGTGCCTGGTTTGATCCGGTGGGGATGGTCCACAAGCTGGCTGTTGGCGTTCGTAAGCACGTTGCTTGATTTGCCTGGTTTGATTCGTGACTTGGCTTTTTTTGGCGCATGAAATTCGTCACCAGGTCTGCTCCAATTTTCAGCAGGATGTACCGGTCCCTGTTGCCTGCTTTACCTGCACTGTAGGGACGGCGACGGACGGCCAAATTAACGCACGATACTCCTACCTTAATCTTGTCTTTGATACATTCACCAAACCACGTTTAGTTTGTGTTGCCATATTGCTCTTTTTTTTTTCTTGTGCGGCGCCGGCGCCCGGCATGGCATCACTCACTGACGCCCAAATAAAATACTACTCCTTTCCAAAAACACACACACACACACACTTGATGTTTTAGTTTTATCCTAAGTTTTTTAAAGCTTGACTAAATTTATAGATAAGATATCAATACTTATGACACAAATATGTATGCGATGAAAATATGTCCATGCATGGCAAATCCAATATTGGTTATTTGGTAATATAAAGCTAATGTTTATTTTGTATAAGCTTGGTCAAATAAATCATAGATAGTTTGACATTAAGTCTTTTCAGGACGGAGGGAGTAGCATGTTGCCTTTTTTCCTATTTTGTTTTGGAATGGTTATATACATAATACATAGTTCAACTTAATTTGCATGATAAAGGGAATGCCTTTCTTAATTAACCACATGCACTTGAAGACCAAATAGTTGCTGAAAAGATCTCTATAGCCACCAGGCATGGATCTCTAGAAGCTTATGATGACTTTTTTCTTCCGTGTAAAAATCGAGTTGATTGCTTGGCCGGCACTGCAAGCATATGAAAAATGAAAATTGGATTGTCTGAGAGTTGTTTGCTTGCTGTTTCGACCGAATTTCTTCCTCTGCATGCATATATGCGGACGGTCTGTCTGCTTTATTTGTGCGCGCATATTTGGCTCGTGGAGAAGGAAGAAAATTAAGGAGGAATGGCAGAACGAAGGGAATGAACAAGAAATTAATTGAGAAGTAGAAAATTGTGTACCTACGGTTTTCAATCCCCCACCAGGCCACCACCACGACGACTATCTGTCTCGGCGAGATCCGATCGAGCTTTCGTGGCAAATGGGGCACGCGCGCACTTTATTATTACCTCTAATTTGTCCGAGTCCCTTGCACGCACGCACGTACGGCCCAACTAACCAAGTCTCTAGGGACGTGCTGGCGACTGGCCGTCGACGGCCGTTTCCGCGCGCCCCTAGACAGCCTTCCCCATGTTCGCTAATTTGTCCTGTCTATATGCGCATCGCGCTATCGTCGTGGCCGTACGACTCGCTCGCAATCCGTCACGTCCGCCTCGATTTGACTCCCCCATCCCCGCACCCCGCATTCATCCGTTCGCCCAGCCCCGAAGGTGTACCCCCGCCCCGTCGTGCCCCTGACCGTCGGCCCCCAGCGTGCCGCGCGCCACGTTCGCCGCCCATCGGCTCGCCGCGCCCCATTTCCCGGCCCCCTTGCCGTGCCACCATCACTCCCCCGTACCCCTGACTCTTCGAACAGCATGAAACACGTGCAAAACATAAAACACTTGAATGCAACGTACGTCTGAAAATAGATGAAACATCTGGAATATACACTTGTAATATATATGTAAAAACATATGCAACATTCAGACATAACACTTGTAACTTGCAATATGAAAACACTTGTTGTAACTGAAGACCGGAACAAATGAAACATTTCGAACATACTATTGCAACATATGCAACATCTAAATCAAAACACTTGCAACATATGTCTGGAACAGATGAACATTTTGAACAAACTCCTGCGACATGTCTCTGAAAAACTTGCAACATGTGCAACATCCACGATCCACTTTTGCAACATCCATATGAAACAAATGCAACGTATATCTGAAACGTCTGAAACACTTGAAACATATATTTGCAACATAGAGGAGGGGAGCCTGTGCCGGTCAATTCCGGCTGTCAGAGTGGGAGCTGGTGGCGAGTGGTGGCGCGCGAGCGCCACTAGCATTCAGCAACAGCGGTGCGCGCGAGCAACACTGCCACCTGCGCCACCAGCACCAGACTTGGGTCGGCTGGGCGGCGCGCGTGACGGGGCGCGAGTGAGCAGTGACGGATGGGGCTGCGCGACAGCAGCGAGGGAAGTGCGCGTCCGCGTCTAGGACGGGCTGTCATGAGACGTTGCGACTGGGGAGGAGGAAGCGGAAGGACTAAGGATGGGTGTTTTTTTTAATAAACTCGTGAACAAAGCGAGCTACGGGATAAAAGCGCAAGCAACCGGGCCCGACGATTTACCCGTGTCGGATGTAAGAGGCGTAGCGTAACGGAAGCCTCCGTCTCATCTCTCGATGACTTTTTTTTACGCGTACGTCGTTCGTCGGGCAACTAGAAGGGCAGGCGCAGACGACGTGCGCATCGTCGGGCTTTGGATCGGTGCCCTGCGGCCTGCGTCTGCGCGCGTGCCGCCGCCGCCGCCGAGCCCAAAATGCCGAAATGATCCACCGATCGAACGCGTCGTGCCGCGCCGTCTGAAATCGAAATAATCCCTCTCGACGACGGGACACGACCTTCCACGCAGAATCCAGGCACGGGATCCCGCGGTGTTTGGTAGAAAGATAGCACAAAGCTAGGAGAGCTAACGCGCGCGGCCGGCCGGAGCCCGGAGATCGAGTGCTGGCTCTGTCTGCCTGGCCTGTCTGCCTGCCTGGGATGTGAATGCGTACACGTTCGCGGTCCATCCGCATGCATGCACAGATGCAGAGATGGATATGGATGATAGATTTACGAAAGGAGGCCGACAAGAACAAGACGAGGGAGGGCTGGTGCAGTGCTTAATTAGGGGCTGTATGGTTCCTACAGGAAAATTTTAGTCCCTGTCCCATCGGATGTTTGGATACATGCATGGAGTATTAAATATAGACAAAAAAAATAACTAATTACATAGATTGTGACTAATTTACGAGACGAATTTTTTAAGCCTAATTAGCCCATGATTTGATAATGTGGCGCTACAGTAATATATGTGCTACTGATGGATTAATTAGGCTTAATAAATTCGTCTCGTAAATTAGTCTCCATCTGTGTAATTAGTTTTATAATTAACTCATATTTAATTCTCCTAAATAGTATCCAAACGTCCGATGTAACATGGACTAAAATTTAGTCCGTGGAACCAAACACTCCCTTAACCTGCTGGATGGGGAAGAAGCAACAGCATCTAGGCCGGCTTCTGCTCTGATATCGTAGTCATGTAATAGCTGGGCCGTTATGTTTGCTGCTTTTTCAGAACCTTTGTGTTTGTCAGGTTTCTGTTCTCCAGGGGTTGAAGCGTGCTGCTTTTGCTTTTGAGTTGGAACTGGTAACCCCCCAGTATGTACGAACGACCCGTTCGCTTCGCTGAAAAAAGAAGTTAAAATACTGTTTTGACTGATTTGTTGTGAGAGAAAACACTGTTCCAACTAAAAAAACCAGCTGAAAAAGACAGATCGAAGCAAACGGGGATATGGATGAATCCGTGTGCCTGTGTGTTGTGTCGTTGTCTCGGCCGCCAGCGTGTTAGCACACGTACAGTATCTGAATATAAGATCCTGCAGCCTGCATGCATGCACGCGGCGATTACTGTCCGTATAGCTGCTGCGTGTTAGCACACGCAGTGAGTGAGTGGTTGTGTTTAGTTTCTTGATGTGACACTTGTCACACGCTCACGTACGTGTGCTAATGATGACACTTGTCACACCTAATATAGTTAGGGCGTCCCAGCGGCATGAGTAAATAAATCGTCAGCTGAGGTGGAGGATTAAAACAATAAACAAAAGGAAAAAAACGAGAGCGCAGGCACACCACGATCAGAGGCGTGAGAGGATGCTTCCTTGGGTAACGTGCGAGACTGGCGAGTGTCTCGGCGCTAGCGTTTTACTCTCTCCCTTCACGGACCAATAGAAACTCGATCATCTCTCTGCTAGTGATCATCTCTCTGCCACTTTTAGCACACGTACAAAATAATGCTGTTAGGGTGTTTGAGCTATAGCTTTTAGGCTTTTGGTTCAAAAACTGGTTTTCTCACTATTGGCAATCAGTTTTTGACTTTTGTGTGTAATAAATTTTTAGTTTCTCAGCGAACCAAAAGCCAGAGTTACCTTTGAACGTTTTGTCAGCTTTTAGTTCATTTTCTTATAAGCAAACTTTCGAGCTTTTCAAAAGCTAGCTCGACATTTAATTGTTTGTTTCATTTTCTGGCTGACTGAAGCTACCAAAAAAATGGAAAGAAACATGCCCTTATATTCTATCCATCCACTACTGCTTCTCTTCATCTTCTATTATCCTTTTTGAACACTCCACTGAGTTTATTATATACATTATTTTGTATTTTGCCTTGCTAGGTAAGAGTAATTTCTGTCTCTTTACTAGTACTATGTTTGTCAAAAAAGAATGCAATTTTAGATTTGATCAAAACTAAATCATTTTAAGTTTGACTAAGTTTACAAAAATAGTATCAACATAGAGAACTTTGAATAGATATACTGTGAAAATTTGTTTTATGACTAATCTAATGGTACCTATTTAATACGATAAATATTAGTATATTTTTTAATATCAATTTGGTAAAAAAAACTTGACATACTAAGATGCTGTTTGGTTTGGCCCTAGGACCGGCAACGACAATGTAATGGGAAACCAGTGCTATCCGTTACCATGCAACTGAAACCGCGATTTGTTTTGTTGGCACCTCAAAATGGTTTCTGTTTGCCTAAGCAGCGTAAGTATGCTGGATGGAGATCAGCAGCCTTTATCGGCAAGGATACGGGAGAGAAGTTGGAGACCTAGAGTCGTCGGTGCATAGGACTCCAAACTCGCGAGGAGTCGCTCGCTCCTGCGCACCCTAATCGGATAACACCCCGGTAGTTGAGTGGTAACCGCATTGCACTTCCACCTATCCGATCCCTCCATTATCGATTCCGGCTTAGTCTAACCATATATAAAGTTACCTGATCCGATGACGGTGAGAAACATTGTGGGGGGTAAAAACACCGAACCAAATAGCTCCTAACCACATGCGTAGTGGTGGATCGACTCACCGAGGCCACGCAGGCCCATATGTAGGATGCAACTAAGTCGATTCCATTTAATCTTCAGTTCGCGTGCTCTTAAACCCGGCTTGATTCGTTTATTTTTTTTTTCATCCGAAACAGTATTTTTCTCTCACAAATTCCTCTAACATTCATTCAAACCATCCAAATTCCTCCAGAATTCAGACAAGCGAACATGCCCGACTCTTCGTGTGGGTCAACCAAGTTAAACAAAAAACATTTCATTCCCTGAGGACACTCGCGTGACGACCTTCATTCCCTTCCTCCTCTTCTTGCGGCAAGAAGGTTATTTTATTTGGTATGAATCGGCTCATGTTTGGTGGTTGGTTCATGACACACTGCATGTAGTGCAATTTTTATATTTTGGTCCCTTTTGAAAACATTTTTTACAGAAAGACCTACGCCAAAACGTTTGCTGATAATAGACCATTTTTAGGCGTCTTAGGACATGACGCCGAGGTATAAGGGTCGGCGTCGACTGACACGACGCCGAGGTCTTGCCACGTCACGGACGACCCCGGTCGACGACGACACGGTGGTGCATGGGGCCCACTACGTCGGCGTCGTGTCAGCCAACGCCACAGGCCCAACCTCGGCGCGGTGGGACTACACGCCGAGCTATTGGCGCGCGGTCCAGGCGGCCCAACAACGCTTCGTGGCCCAATAGCTCGGCGTGTGATCAGATGACGCCGAGACGCAAACCTCGGCGCGGCCCGACTCAACGCCGAGGTTCGGTCAGAACCCCACCCCACGCATCACGATTCATGAGATCAGAGAAGCATGTATGCAGCTCGATCGGTTTCATTCCACTAGTGATGGAGATGGAGACATCGGTTTCATTCCACTAGTGATCGGTTTCACGATTCATGAGTGTCAGCCCTAGTTTTATTATGAGATGGATATATAAAATTTTGGCTATTTTTGCATATGTCTGTCCCACAAATTTCAACATGTCCATCTCATGGTAAATTTAAAGACTTAGCCAAATTCTAAGTTGCCCATCTTATGGCAAATTTTATATATCCATCTCACGGTAAAACTAGGGTGTTAGGTTAAATTTAGAGGTCGGCGCCATGACCTATGACGTCGAGATGTTACCTCGGCTTGCCGCAATCCCGCAACAGGCTAGGCAGCGGGCATGCACTACCTCCGGTCTCTGCCGCTCTGAATTGTCTTCCGGCACCCGCAGACGAACATGCCATGTCTCCATCACTAGTGGAATGAAACCGATCAAGCTGCATGCATGCTTCTCTGATCTCATGAATCGTGATGCGTGGGGTGGGGTTCTGATCGAACCTCGGCGTTGAGTCGGGCCACGCCGAGGTTAGCGTCTCGGCGTCATCTGATCGAACGCCGAGCTATTGGGCCACGAAGCGTTGTTGGGCCGCTGGGCCGCGCGCCGGATGGTGGCAATAGCTCGGCGTGACTCCCCATCGCGCCGAGGTTGGGCCTGTGGCGTTGGCTGACACGACGCCGACGTAGTGGGCCCCATGCGCCACCGTGTCGCCGTCGACCGGGGTCGTCCGTGACGTGGCAAAACCTCGGCGTCGTGTCAGTCGACGCCGACCCTCATACCTCGGCGTCATGTCCTAAGACGTCTAAAAATGGTCTATTATCAGCAAACGTTTTGGCGTAGGTCTTTCTGTAAAAAATGTTTTCAAAAGGGACCCAAATACAAAAATTGCACCTGCATGTATCGGTCTACTTTAGCGTTCTTTGAATCAACCCATGCCAAATAAAATAATCTCATGAGTCGCTTTAAAAATGCCACCGGAGAAGCCCTAAGTACACTGATCTCACATGGGCAGATGTGCCGCAGTGGATTCCGATTGATGCAAAGGATTCAGATACACGCATTGCAGCCTCCCATCTCGGTACAGAGAACACAGAATAGATATATTTAGGTATTCAGCGGAGGCCATATACACCTCTCTCTCTCTCTCTCTCTCTCTCTCTCTCTCTCTCTCTCTCTCTCTCTCTCTCTCTCTCTCTCTCTCTCTCTCTCTATATATATATATATATATATATATATATATATATATATATATATATATATATATATATATATAATACGACGAATCAGTGCAGGTAAACTAAAAGGTGAGCAAGTATCTTATCATGTTGTAAAGCATGCATGCATTGACACGCCCAAGAAGGGATCTGCTTGCCGAGCTGGCTGTTCAATTTGTCGTCCATATCCCACTGTATTGCCCCGTGATTTCGTTGCGTCGTCGTCAATAAAAGAACTCGTGACGGCCGCCCGTGATTTCGTCCCTGCAAAAAGACTCGCAACTCTCTGGAATTCGGCCCGACAGTCGGCTCATCAGCAGGTTGCGTCGTCGTCAATAAAAGAACTCGTGACGGCCGTCCGTGATTTCGTCCCTGCAAAAAAGACTCGCAACTCTCTGGAATTCGGCCCGACGGTCGGCTCATCAGCAGGTTGCGTCGTCGTCAATAAAAGAACTCGTGACGGCCGCCGTCTGCTTCGCATTCGCATGATCTCCGTGCAGAGATGATGTGGAGAAAGGCAGCGGGAATGCATGCTGCTCATTTGGACGGCATGATTGCAGAGCTCGAAATGAGAGCAGCCTGTCTTTAAATATAGCTGCCGTCTTTTTGCTCTCTCCGGTCGTCAGGTTGGGGCACGCATGTTCCTATATATGGACTAAGAAGAAGCATGCACATGCAGAGCAGTTGCATAGAAAACAATTGCTTCAGTTAAAAGGGCACCAGCGCAAGTTGGCAGCAATGCGGTGCAGGTGTACGTGGCCGGTTTTCGGTCGGTTCTCCGGCCACCAGCGCAACAGTAGTGAAGACGCACACGCTCGTACGGCATCTTGTAGGGTGTAGTAGGCCATAAATATCGCAACTCTGGAAACTTGCAGCAGCAGCAGCGACGATGTCTTGCACGTTTGCGAATGAGGCTATATCATAGTGCTTGGCAAAGAGGAAAACAATCCTTGCTCAAATTAGAGACCATCTGATCATATGATAGTTTGGCAGAGTTGTGAACAAAAAATCTGAAAAGAGCAGCCTGATATAAAACGTTTGCCTCGGTTGGACACAGAAGGATGGACAAGGACGGAAGCCTGAGCTGAGCAAGGTAACCGAAAAAAACACGCATGCTGGAAAAGTGCAGATACCACATACCAGTCACTTTCGATCATTGCACATTATCTTCGTTCTGCAGCAACTACTTCGGTCCCTTATTAATTACTATCTCGGTCCACAGGAGAATGCAATTATCACATTTCGTGAAACCAAATACTTTCAAATTTGACTAAATTTATTTCAAAAAAATACTAACATTTATGATCAAAATAAATAACATTAGATGTGTTATAAAATATACTTTTATAATAATAAACCAATTTGAAGACATAAATGTAAATATTGTTCACTGTAAACTTAGTTAACTTGGACAACTTTAACAGCAACATAATATAAATTTGTCATTCGTGGTCGTTAAAATGGTAAAAAAACAATATAAATTTGCAGCAACATATTAATCGCAAAGCAGGGCTTCATATTATTTTTTTGACCATTTTAACGACATCAAATGACAACAAAACAATGAATTTGTACCTACAATTTGCATATATAAAGTATCTTTATCCGTTAACATACACGGGAGATATGATTTTTCTAAGACAAGCTCTAGTATGCGATGAAAATATGTCCATGCATGACAAATCCAATATTGGTTATTTGGTAATATAAAGCTAATGTTTATTTTGTATAAGCTTGGTCAAATAAATCATAGATAGTTTGACATTAAGTCTTTTCAGGACGGAGGGAGCAGCATGTTGCCTTTTTTCCTATTTTGTTTAGGAATGGTTATATACATATTACATAGTTCAACTTAATTTGCATGATAAAGGGGAATGCCTTTCTTAATTAACCACATGCACTTGAAGACCAAATAGTTGCTGAAAAGATCTATATAGCCACCAGGCATGGATCTCTAGAAGCTTATGATGACTTTTGATTGCTTGGCCGGCACTGCAAGTATATGAAAACTGAAAATTGGATTGTCTGAGAGTTGTTTGCTTGCTGTTTCGACCGAATTTCTTCCTCTGCATGCATATATGCGGACGGTCTGTCTGCTTTATTTGTGCGCGCATATTTTGCTCGTGGAGGAGGAAGAAAATTAAGGAGGAATGGCAGAACGAAGGGAATGAACAAGAAATTGAGACGTAGAAAATTGTGTACCTACGGTTTTCAATCCCCCACCAGGCCACCACCACGACGACTAACTATCTGTCTCGCCGAGATCCGATCGAGCTTTCGTGGTAAATGGGGCACGCACGCACTTTATTATTACCTCTAATTTGTCCGAGTCCCTTGCACGGACGCACGTACAGCCTTTGCTCGGAGGAATTTGGATAGTTTGGAGGAATGATGTAGGAATGTGAGAGAAAAACACTGTTCTGGATGAAAAAAAACGGATCAAGCCGGGTCTAAGAACACGCGCGACTGGCCATCGACGGCCGTTTCCGCACGCCCCTACATAGCCTTCCCCACATCCACTAATTTGTCCTGTCTGTATGCGCATCGTGCTATCGTCGTGGCCGTACCACTCGTTCGCAATCCGCCCCGTTCGTCTCGATTCGACCCCCCATCCTCGCACCCCGCCCTCATCCGTTCGCCCGGCCCTGAAGGTGCACCCCCGCCCCGTCGTGCCTCTGACCGCCGGCCCCCAGCGTGCCGCGCGCCATGTCCGCCGGCCATTGGCTCGCAGCACCCCATTCCCCGGCGCCCGTGCCGTGCCACCATCACTCCCCCGCATCCCCCTGAGTCTCCGAACAGCATGAAACACGTGCAAAACATAAAACACTTGAATGTACACATACGTCTGAAAATAGATGAAACATCTGGAATATACATTTGCAATATATGTGTGAAAACATATACAACATTCAGACAGAATACTTGTAACTTGCAATATGAAAACACTTGCTGTAACAGAAGACCGGAACAAATGAAACATTTCGAACAGACTGTTGCAACATATTGTGAAACATATGCAACATACAGATTAAAACACTTGCAATATACGTCTGGAACAGATGAACATTTTGAACAAACTCCTGCGACATGTCTCTGAAAAACTTACAACATGTGCAACATCCACGATCTACTTTTGCAACATCCATATGAAACAAATACAACATACGTCTGAAACATCTGAAATACTTGAAACATATATTTGCAACATAGAGGAGGGAGAGCCTGTGCCGGTAAATTCCGGCTGTCGAAGTGGGAGCTGGCGGCGAGTGGTGGCGCGCGAGCACCACTAGCATCCAGCAACAGCGGCGCGCGCGAGCACCACTGCCACCAGTGCCACCAGCACCAGGCTTGGGTCGACTGGGCGGCGCACGCGACGGGAGGGGGCGAGAGGCACGCGTGACGGGGTGCGAGTGAGCGGTGACGGATGGGGCTGCGCAGCAATAGCGAGGGAAATGCGCGTCCACGCCCAGGACAGGCTGCCACGAGGTGTTACGATAGGGGAGGAGAAAATGGAAGGGATAAGGATGGTTTTTTTTTAATAAACTCGTGGACCGAGCTACGGGTAAAAGCACGAGCAACTAGGTCCGACGATTTACTCTTATCGGACGTAAGAGGCGTAGCGTTACGGAAACCTCCATCTCATCTATCGGTGACTTTTTTTTACGCGTACGTCGTTCGTCGGGCAACCAGTAGGACTGGACTAGCCAACTACTAGTAGGCAGGCGCAGACGACGTGCCGCCGCCGCCGCCGCCGAGCCCAAGATGCCGAAATGATCCACCGATCGAACGCGTCGTGCCGCGCCGTCTGAAATCGAAATAATCCCACTCGACGACGGGACACGACCTTCCACGCAGAATCCTGGCACGGGATCCCGCGGTGTTTGGTAGAAAGAAAGCGCAAAGCTAGTAGAGCTAAGGCCCCGTTTAGTTGCCAAAAAATTTTACATAGTAACTGTCACATCGAATCTTGCGGCACATGAATGGAGTACTAAATGTAGACGAAAAAAAAACTAATTACACAGTTGGTCGAGAAATCGCGAGACGAAACTTTTAAACCTAATTAGTCCATAATTAGACACTAATTACCAAATACAAATGAAATGCTACAGTGAGCCAAAATCCAAATTTTTTTTTTATCTAAACGCACCCTAACGCGCGCGGCCGGCCGGAGCCCGGAGATCGAGTGCTGGCTCTGGCTGGCTGGCCTGCCCTGGGATGTGAATGCGTACACGTTCGCGGTCCATCCGCATGCATGCACAGATGCAGAGATGGATATGGATGACAGATTTACGAAAGGAGGCCGACAAGAACAAGATGAGGGAGGGCTGGTGTGTAGTGCTTAATATATTAACCTGCTGGATGGGGAAGAAGGAACGGCATCTAGGCCGGCTTCTGTTCTGATATCGTAGTCATGCAATAGCTGGGCCGTTATGTTTGCTGCTTTTTCAGAACCTTTGTGTTTGTCAGGTTTCTGTTCTCCAGGGGTTGAAGCGTGTTGCTTTTGCTTTTGAGTTGGAACTGGTAACCCCCCAGTCTGTACGAACGACCTTTATATTGGCTTTCTTAGAAGCCTAGTAAAATCTCCTTTTTTTTTAAAAAAAAAAGGAGAGACATGCATGGATATGGATGAATCCGTGTGCCTGTGTGTTGTGTCGTTGTCTCGGCCGCCAGGCGCCACATATATGGCTGGATCGGAGATACACGTACATGCATACAGTATCTGAATATATGAGCATGTTGGTTGGTTGGTTTTTGGGCTGATAAGTCCAGCTGGTGCTAGTTTGTTGTGAGAGAAAAACACCGGCCGACTGAAACCAATGATCCTGCAGCCTGCATGCATGCATGTGGAAATTACTGTCCGTATAGCTGCTGCGTGTTAGCACACGCAGTGAGTGTGAGTGGTTGGCCCGGTTTGGATCCATGGGTTAGAGCTAGTTTGGGCTAGTTGGAGCTCAACTAGCCCTAAAGTAGCCAAATAGGAGGGCTAGAGTGGGTTATTTGCAACTAGCCCACCCTAAAAAACTATTCCCCCAAAGAGGTGATTATTTGGGCTAGTTGGGGCTATTTGAGGTGGGGTCCACTGTTTTCTCTCTACTTTCACCCGCACCAATGATTTGGAAAGCACATTTATTATCATTTTAACCCTTGTATCCACACATCTCTTAGGCTAGAGTTAGTTCAGGGCTAGTCCTGAGCTAGAAACTAACTCTAACCTCTAGCTGTGCTAGAGTATCCAAACAGGGCCGTTGTGTTTAGTTTCTTGATGTGACACTTGTCACACGCTCACGTACGTGCTAATGATGACACTTGTCACACCTAATATAGGCCCCGTTCGCTGGTCTGAAACTTGGCTGAAAAATACTGTTCCGGATGAATTGTTATGAGAGAAAAACACTGTTCCGGCTGAAAAAAGAAGCCGAACAAGCCATTTTTAAGACAAGCGAACGGGCCCTATGATTTGATAACGTGGTGCTACAGTAAATATGTGCTAATGATAGATTCATTAGGCTTAATAAATTCGTCTAGTAAATTAGTCTCCATCTGTGCAATTAGTTTTATAATTAACTCATATTTAGTTCTCCTAAATAGCATCTGAACGTCCGATGTAACGTGGACTAAAATTTAATCCGTGGAACCAAACACCTTCTTAATACTATTTCAGTTGATTTGGTGTGAGAGAAAACACTGTGAAAAAGACGGATGATAATAAGAGAAGCGAACGGGGATATGGATGAATCCGTGTGCCTGTGTGTTGTGTCGTTGTCTCGGCCGCCAGCGTGTTAGCACACGTAAAGTATCTGAATATAAGATCCTGCAGCCTGCATGCATGCACGCGGCGATTACTGTCCGTATAGCTGCTGCGTGTTAGCACACGCAGTGAGTGTGAGTGGTTGTGTTTAGTTTCTTGATGTGACACTTGTCACACGCTCACGTACGTGCTAATGATGACACTTGTCACACCTAATATAGTTAGGGCGTCCCAGCGGCATGAGTAAATAAATCGTCAGCTGAGGTGGAGGCTTAAAACAATAAACAAAAGGAAAAAACCGAGAGCGCAGGCACACCACGATCAGAGCTGTGAGAGGATGCTTCCTTGGGTAACGTTTTACTCTCTCCCTACACGGACCAATAGAAACTCGATCATCTCTGCTAGTGATTTCACGACTGTTGGGGACGCCCTTATATAGTACGAGTAGAATGCTAGTGCCAGCACATGCTGTTAGGGTGTTTGAGCTATAGCTTTTAGGCTTTTGGTTCAAAAACTGGTTTTCTCACTATTGGCAATCAGTTTTTGACTTTTGTGTGTAATAAATTTTTAGTTTCTCAGCGAACCAAAAGCCAGAGTTACCTTTGAACGTTTTGTCAGCTTTTAGTTCATTTTCTTATAAGCAAACTTTCGAGCTTTTCAAAAGCTAGCTCGGCATTTAATTGTTTGTTTCATTTTCTGGCTGACTGAAGCTACCAAAAAATGGAAAGAAACATGCCCTTATATTCTATCCATACATAGAGAACTTTGAATAGATATACTGTGAAAATTTGTTTTATGACTAATCTAATGGTACCTATTTAATACGATAAATATTAGTATATTTTTTTTAATATCAATTTGGTAAAAAAAAAACTTGACATACTAAGATGCTGTTTAGTTTGGCCCTAGGACCGGCAACGACAATGTAATGGGAAACCAGTGCTATCCGTTACCATGCAACTGAAACCGCGATTTGTTTTGTTGGCACCTCGAAATGGTTTCTGTTTGCCTAAGCAGCGTACGTATGCTTTATGGAGATCAGCAGCCTTTATCGGCAAGGATACTGGAGAGAAGTTGGAGACCTAGAGTCGTCGGTGTATAGGACTCCAAACTCGCGAGAAGGAGTCGCTCGCTCCTGCGCACCCTAATCGGATAACACCCCGGTAGTTGAGTGGTAACTGCATTGCACTTCCACCTATCCGATCCCTCCATTATCGATTCCGGCTTAGTCTAACCATATATAAAGTTACCTGATCCGATGACGGTGAGAAACATTGTGGGGGGCAAAAACACCGAACCAAATAGCTCCTACGCGTGACGACCTTCGTTCCCTTCCTCCTCTTCTTCTTGCGGCAAGAAGGTTATTTTATTTGGTATGAATCGGCTCATGATTGGTGGTTGGTTCATGACACACTGCATGTATCGGTCTACTTTAGCGTTCTTTGAATCAACCCATGCCAAATAAAATTATCTCATGAGTCGCTTTAAAAATGCCACCGGAGAAGCCCTAAGTACACTGATCTCACATGGGCATATGTGCCGCAGTGGATTCCGATTGATGCAAAGGATTCAGATACACGCATTGCAGCCTCCCATCTCGGTACAGAGAACACAGAATAGATATATTTAGGTATTCAGCGGAGGCCATATACCCCTATATATATAGTACCTATAATACGACCAATCAGTGCAGGTAAACTAAAAGGTCAGCAAGTATCTTATCATGTTGTAAAGCATGCATGCATTGACACGCCCAAGAAGGGATCTGCTTGCCGAGCTGGCTATTCAATTTGTCGTCCATATCCCACTGTATTGCCCCGTGATTTCGTCCCTGCAAAAAGACTCGCAACTCTCTGGAATTCGGCCCGACGGTCGGCTCATCAGCAGGTTGCGTCGTCGTCAATAAAAGAACTCGTGATCGTGACGGCCGCCCGTGATTTCGTCCCTGCAAAAAGACTCGCAACTCTCTGGAATTCGGCCCGACGGTCGGCTCATCCGCAGGTTGCGTCGTCGTCAATAAAAGAACTCGTGACGGCCGCCGTCTGCTTCGCATTCGCATGATGTCCGTGCAGAGATGATGTGGAGAAAGGCAGCGGGAATGCATGCTGCTCATTTGGACGGCATGATTGCAGAGCTCGAAATGAGAGCAGCCTGTCTTTAAATATAGCTGCCGTCTTTTTGCTCTCTCCGGTCGTCAGGTTGGGGCACGCATGTTCTTATATATTGATTAAGAAGAAGCTTGCACATGCAGAGCAGTTGCATCGAAAACAATTGCTTCAGTTCAGCTCACGAGATGTTAAAAGGGCACATGTTGGCAGCAATGCAGTGCAGGTGTGGCCGGTTTTCGGTCGGTTCTCCGGCCACCAGCGCAACAGTAGTGAAGACGCCCACGCACGTACGGCATCTTGTAGGGTGTAGTAGGCCATAAATATCGCAACTCTGGAAACTAGCAGCAGCTACGATGCTTGCACGTTTGCGAATGAGGCTATATCGTAGTGCTTGGCAAAGAGCAAAACAATCCTTGCTCAAATTAGAGACCATCTGATCATATGATAGTTTGGCAGAGTTGTGAACAAAAAATCTGAAAAGAGCAGCCTGGTA
Organism: Miscanthus floridulus; assembly: GCF_019320115.1. Lineage (NCBI taxonomy): Eukaryota > Viridiplantae > Streptophyta > Magnoliopsida > Poales > Poaceae > Miscanthus > Miscanthus floridulus. The sequence continues at coordinate 15,938,492 of NC_089593.1, read as the reverse complement.
TAAAACGTTTGCCTCGGTTGGACACAGAAGGAAGGACAAGGACGGAAGCCTGAGCTGAGCAAGGTAACCGAAAAAAACACCCATGCTGGAAAAGTGCAGATACCAGATACCAGTCACTTTCGATCATTGCACATTATCTTCGTTCTGCAGCAACTACTTCGGTCCCTTATTAATTACTCTCGCGGTATCACATTTCGTGAAACCAAATACTTTCAAATTTGACTAAATTTATTTAAAAAAAATACTAACATTTATGATCAAAATAAATAACATTATATGTGTTATAAAATATACTTTTATAATAACAAACCAATTTGAAGACATAAATGTAAATATTGTTCACTATAAACTTAGTTAACTTGGACAACTTTAACAGCAACATAATATAAATTTTGTCATTCGTTGTTGTTAAAATGGTAAAAAAACAATATAAATTTGTAGCAACATATTAATCACAAAGCAGGGCTTCATATTATTTTTTGACCATTTTAACGACATCAAATGACAAACAAAACAATGAATTTGTAGCTACAATTTGCATATAGAAAGTATCTTTATCCGTTAACATACACGGGGAGATATGATTTTTTTCTAAGAAGCTCTAGTATGCGATTAATATGCTGCTAAAATTTCATATTATTATTTTTTGACCATTTTAATGACCTCAAATGACAAAAACTAAAACAACGAAGTTGTAGATCTCACCGAGAGCTATAATTTTTTTATATAAAAGTCATCTTCATCTGAGATCGTACGAAAAAAATATAATTTTATTTTTAAAAAAATTAAGCCTTACTGCTAACATGTGGGACCCATTTGTCAGGTCTATACAAGCACTTAGTCAACATGCCACGTTAGCTAATGGGTCGAAACAACTGATGCTTCTAAGACAGCAGAAGACGAGAATCCTCCCACTTCACTTTCTAATGTTGCTAAGGTATCTCCTCCAAACTTTTAGTTTTTATTCAATTTTCACCCTTCATCTGACTATTTATTACGCCAGACACTCTCCGAGAAAACACCTACGTAAGAGCAGGAGTCTGACAATCTACCTATTGAAAATGATCCTATTGTTGTTGTCACCCAGGCTGTCGATTCCCCAGTTCAGCACACAACTGATGGTAAGAAAATCATATATCTATTTTATCCTTCTGCAATAAGCATGAACTGAAAAAATCTTCCTCGATGTTTGCAGATACCAATGCTGAAAGTTCAGAGCCAATTCAACCAGATACCATTGGTGCATCATCAACTTTTCCTTCTCCTTAGATAGAGACTACCATAGAAAAGGTATTGTATCCACTTCACCGTTTATCTTGTTATGAACTGATTCAATTCACCTAACAAGATTTTCTTATATACAGATACTTAATTCTCCAATTCCGAGCTATTCTTTCAATCTTGAAGAGTATCTATATGAAGTTGAAATCAGCTCATCAGCTACCTCTTCTAAAGAAGCTTTATCAGAAGAGACCAGAAATCGTCTAAGGGACATATTACCAATGCTCGGGAAGAATATAGCCGATTTGGTCCAAGATGCAGATTCAATGCAAAGAGTCTTCTTAGCCATTAAGGATAATTTATCCTCAGATCTTATCAAAGTCCTGTCATCTTTAACCATTATTGAAGATCAAGCCCCAAAGGTGAAAATGGCTTAGAGAAATTTGTCTAATCGTGAAGCTTTATTGGCCAAGAAGAACTCCAAAAAATAAGAGGCCAAAGAGCTGGTACAGCTGATCGATAATTTGAAGAACTCCTCCCTCAGGATCGATCCAGAGCTGAACCAACTAGAAATCATGCGTGCAGAACTTGAGAAGAAACTGGAGAACGTGAAGGCTGCCATCGATCGCCACAAGTCCAATCTGGCTCAAATACCCAATGCCATTAAGTAGAAGAAATAGGAACTGCTGACCAAGGTTAGAGAAGGAAAGGCCATCTGCAGCAGCCTTGAGAATATTCCTGGATCAGCCGAAGAAGACAAGCAAAAAATCACAGAAGTCAATGCTATCCGGCTAAAAGCATTGAAAGCAATCCAGGATGTTCTAAACTTGTAATCTGCATATTAACATGTATTTTGTGTGGAACCAATGATAACTATATTTTCTGTCGATTTATTGTATTTCTTGTCTCGGCTAAAGAGCCAATTTGAAAATAGCTGATTCTAGACCTCTGACCTTAATCCAATTAAATCTAAAAACACGGCCTTCATTAAGAAAACTCCTCAATCTCCTGTCCTCAGTTATCAATGCCGCATTCTGTTCGACATTAGTGGGGTGGCGCTTCGCCTTCTATTAATTGTGGTTGCCTTTTGCACGTCCCGAGATATCTACCACCTTGCTTCATGGCTATAAATACCTGCCGAGGGCTCTGGCCTCGAACTGTCGACAAAAGATGCTCGGCAGTCCTCCAAGGGGTATCCCACGAAGGTAGATTGATCGGTGGAGGTGTGCGTAATCAGGAACCGGATGGTGACACAAGACATAGAGAGCGATTTAGACAGGTTCGGGCCGTCTGATCGACGTAATACCCTACGTCATGTGTCTTTGGTATATTGTATTGAATATGAGATGTATGGAGATGATGACTAGGGGACCCCTGCCTCTCCTTATATACTCTGGAGGGGTAGGGTTACAAGATAAGTATCATATTTGGTACTATACAATATCTTGCGGTGCACGTCGACCAGTGTCATGCACGCCTTGATTTTGTGGGCTGGGCCACTACTAATGGTGCGGCCCATGTCTTGTCTTATGGGTACTAGGGGTTATATCCCCCACAGCTAGTCCCCGAGCATCTTGTATCCGTTGTGCTACACCATCTTGAGCTTGTCTGAGTAGGTACGAACAAAGCCGAGCAGTCAAACTCATGGTCCGACCATCATGATGAGTCACCGAGCAGCTCTGAACCATCACCGAGCAGTGTGAACCATAACCGAGCAGTGTGAACCATCACCGAGCAGTTATGAACCGTCGCTGAGCAGTGTATCCCAAGTAAGGCTTGCCATAAGGATGTAAGGAGCTCAAGATAAAATTTGAAAATTCTTCCACTTAGGAGAACTGTAGCCACTTAGACTCCGTCAATAAGGAGGGTAAATCAAGAAATAAGCATTACATTCACCGCAAGGTGAAGTGTAGCCACTTAGTCCCCGAGCCTACTGAAAGGTGAAGAATGAATCTTGTAGCAGGGTCAAAGAAAAGAAGTCTAAAAGCTTGCCGACGTCATCTGACATGCGCGTATCAAGGCCCCAGATGTGCTGCCCAAGATCAGCACCCTGATCCGAACAACATGGAGCAGCTTGATAGCACACCGATGAGACGTAGCAAGATCTGACCACCAAGGGAGTCCTCAACGTAGCTGGCGATGTCCGAGCAGCGAGGAGTCCCCGACGTAGCTGGTGATGTCCGAGCACCGAGGAGTCCCTGGCGTAGCTAGCAATGTCCAAGCACCAAGGAGTCCCTGGCTTAGCCGGTGATGTTCGAGCATAGCTGATGATGAAGCACGAGCGACGAACAGTCCGGTCAACTGGTCAGCAGCAAAGTGAGCTTTGAGTAGAAGCGACCGACGAACAGTCCAATCTACTGGTCGGCAACGAAGTCCATGAACCTAGCGGTTTGACTAGTTGATCGGTGGAGAAGTCCAAGCACCAGGTGGTCCGACCACCTGGACGATGATCCTGCAATACAAATATATAGAACGGGTAGTGCATGATGTAAAAATATATGAACTCCGGAGAAGAGTCAGCAATGGTGATGAAATAGTGTATGCAGCTTGGCGATCAGTTGGTGTGAAGATATATTTATATTTAATATAAACTGCCCGACCAGTTAGCGTGTAGCTGAGTCTCCAGCCCTAGCTAGTCCGTTAACCATAACGTGGAGCGTGGAGCCCGTGTGTATGTAGGAAGAACAAAGCGTCGCTAAGGAGCCGCCGCCGACCACCCATGACGCAGAGGGCAGATGCTCGTGCACGTGTAGGGAGGAGCCAAAGACAGGGCCGTCTCTGGGGACATCCGAGCATCAACATGACTGTTCGGGGATTTGCCTTAGACTTAGCTGTATGCCATCTTTAAGATGGTATACATGAAAGAAAATCGTTTGGAGAGCAAACATGGAGAAAACGGCTTGGAGAAACATTATGACGATATACGAAGATTGGAGAATATTTAGAAAAATATTAAAGCATGACTTAGCTTTAGACAGAATGTCTGGTCGGCGGCGTATGACGTTATCTGGTCAGCAACGTGGGCAGCTCGCTTAGCGGCTCGCTTGACGGCTGAAACAAAGTTGATCTTGTGTTGGAGTAGGACAGACGTAGTCGGAGGTTGGTGGTGTCAATCCGCGTACGAAGACATGCTCCGTGGTTGTCGAAGGATGTTGACGCGATCCGTCGAGTTGCCATGAAGGATGTTGATCTTGAGTTATGCCATCTGGATCGCTAGGGATCAGCACACACAAGCCCCATGGTGGGCGCCAACTGTCGACAAAAAATACTCGGCAGTCCTCTGAGGGGTATCCCACGAAGGTAGATTAATCGGTGGAGGTGCGCGTGACAGGAACCGGATGGTGACACAAGGCGCAGAGATAACGATTTAGACAGGTTCGAACCGTCTGATCGACGTAATACCCTATGTCCTATGTCTTTGGTGTATTATATTGAATATGAGATGTATGGAGATGTCGACTAGAGGACCCCTGCCTCTCCTTATATACTCTGGAGTGATAGGATTACAAGAAAAGTATCCTATTTGGTAATATACAATGTCTTGCGGTGCATGTCGACCAGTGCCGTGCACGCCTTGATCTTGTGGGCAGGGCCACCTCTGATGGTGTGGCCCATGTATTGTCTTATGGGTACCGGGGGTCATATCCACCACACGAACACATCTATACTTGCAACGGCTCCTTTTTCTCTACACTTCTCCGCCTTCACAAACTCTATAGCGGTTTTCTTCCCCCTTTTTCGTAGATCCAATCAAACCTTATGGCTGGCGAGGACAACTAGGGCAAGCATGCGGCGGAGGAGGTTCTAGAGGAGAACCTACCGATGAGTCAGCGTCTCCGCCGTATGAGGTGAGATCGATATCTTCTTGCTCATGGCAATGAACTTTTCTAACTTATTTATAGGTTCGTCTTGAATGACAACCTTCGTTCGCTTCCTTCCAGGGCCAGTGAGCCCTCCAATGTGGCATCTGATGCCGCCTCCACGCCGGACTCATCGTTAGATTCCTCTAACTCCTACAACGGCGATGACGTCCGACGTTTCCTCCGGGAGTGAAGGGCCGCCTAGGATCGTTATTCTGAGGCAACTCAAAAAAACGGTTAGCTTGAGATCTGCCTAGGAGCCTCTCAAGCCGCCCTCCTCGCTACCGAGGAAGAGGCCAACGCTGCTCGGGTGCGGCTGGCCGAATCTGACGCCATGGTGGTGGGTAAGATGAACTCCAAGAAACTCTTCTTCTAATTTCCACTATCTTTATCTTGATAGCTCCTTTGTTTCTATGATCGCCAGCCCTAACGGTGCAGTTGGAGTCCCTTCGATTAGAGTCGAACGTGGCTACAGCTGTCGTCAACGCCCGAGGCCCCCTCATCAACGCCCGCCTCCATGACATCCCGACCCATGTCCAGGAGATCGCCCTTCATGGAGTCCATCAAGGTGCATCAGTGGCGCTGGCCGCGGCGTTGGTCCAGACCAGGGTACGAGCTCCATACCATGGAGACTGGTTTCCCGATGGGCGATAGCCCCGAGGAACACGAGGAGTTGATCGAGGACTTCATTGATGCAGCGGAGGCTATCGTGGACATCATATCCGCTCAGGATATGATAGATAATGTCTTTGCTTAGTTTGTATTTAGGGCAAACTAATCAATGAATAAAATCTTCTATTTTTCCATGATCGTATCTCAGTGTACTTTCTACGATGTCTTTGTCTACATCATGATTGTCTCTGTGTTTGTTTTTCTTCTATAGTCGATACATCTCGTATCAGCTTTTTCTTTTTTTTTGGGTAATTTTGAGCTAGAGGTGATACCCTTCTGGTATCGGCTATTAGAGCCGATGATTGAGCGAATCGGTTGTCAAGTGTCAATCCAAACGCTAAGATAATATTCCTTCAGACATTTTCCATTGATCGCTTCTTGATAGGTTGCACCAGAACTCTTCAGACCAAGGATCAAACAATTGATCGATCTAGACTGGACATCTCATAGTATTCCCAAGCAAAATAATCTCTAAATTCCTTTAATAAATCAATTAACTCTTGCTTATACTCAGGATCCAACTTAGCATTCACATGCGTCGGCCGAGGCTTATCTCTAGGACCAATTTCTATCTCCTCTAATTTATCGGCCGATGTAAAGCCATGTCCTAGTTCACCATCTGTACCGTCTATTGGATTATCCATTAAAACAAACTCTCAGAGCCGATTTGCTTGGATCGACTGTTGGCCTTCGTCATTGATCTTAATGAAGCCTCCTTCCCATAGCTTACCAGAAAAACGTTCAAAGTCTTCTAGCTCCCAATACATTGGATCAGCTGTTGCTATACTCACAGAATCATCAGCATGAACTAGCTCAACATCATCTCCATGCCATTGAATCAAGCATTGATGCATAGTCGATGGTACACAACAATTTACATGAATCCAATCATGACCAAAGAGTAAACTATATGAACCTTTTCCATCAATGACGAAGAATGTGGTGAGCAAAATTTTACTTCCGATTGTCAATTTGATGTTCATTGCCCCCCTGATCTTGGATGCATTACCCTAAAATCCTTAAGCATCATGTCGATCTTAATCAAATCTCCTGGTCTCTTGCTAAGTTTACAAAAAGTAGTATAAGGCATAAGATTGATAGAAGCACCTCCATCCACCAGTATTTTGCTCATCGGCTTCCTATCAACGAAACCTTTTACATATAAAGTTTTTAAGTGCCGATGCTTGACTGACTTATCGAATATAGCTTGATGTACAACTGTCAACTTGGCAACTATCTCCTCATACTCCGATTCATCAAAATCTGAATAGACTTCTTGGTCTGCTGTAGCTCTAAATTCTGACAGCAATAGAAAAGTCATTTGAATATTAGTCGATGGTTGACCCCTATCGGCTGTTTGTTTAGCACGCCACACCTAAGGTCTACCTGATGCCTGAGCCTATTCTAGCTTTCTATTCCTTAGGCGTTGTACCCTTCTTTTTTGGCTTCTTATCAAACCTCCTAGACACCATTGCCCTTCCTGCCAAACATACTCTTCCTCGTTACCTTCTTCATAATCAGCCTAGCTTTGATCAACAACTCGCTTCCCAAGCCGATCATGAACCCTTTTATTTTTAAGCGCCGATTCATATTATTATGATGATACTCATCTCGAGCATGGATAGACTGCCGGTTGGCTTGAGATCGCCTAAACTTCCAATATTACTAACAGCACTCTAGGGAATTATTTTTAGTAGGCAATTTCAAACATTCATTCCAACAATGTCTGAAGAAAGGACAATTCTAATGTGACTCAGCTTGTTTTCTTTCGTACCTCTCTTTCTCCTGTTGACGCTGGTATTCTTTCTCTTCTAACCAATGCTGATAATCCTTTTCCTTTTGTCGTTGCCATTTATTTAACAAAATTCGAGATGTGACACGCGGCCTTATCACCCCGTCCCTTGATGTCTCTCCCTGCTCATATCAGCTCTTCTGTTGGTCATGATGTCTTCTAATCTATCTATATTCATCAGTCGATATTTGCATCTCAGGATCGACTGTTCTAGTTTATTTTGCTCTGGTTGATGTTAGGACCTTAGTCTTTCCTTTGAGCAACTTCGCATCAACCATATTCTGATCTCTTGGGAAAGGATTATCATCAACTTTCATCTTCCGAGTTGTATCAAATTTGAGCTTCTCTTGCTGAACAGCCCTCTGTATATGTTGCCGGAAAATCCTTGGTGTTCTGAAACTTGCAGAACTTCTTATTCTTCAACTGATCAAGAGGTAACATAACATGATTGGCGGGCAACTTGATCTGTCCCCTCTTAAGCAAGAAATCGAAGAGCTTATCCGATTTTGTGACGTCGAAATCATAGCTCTCTTCAACTCCTTTCCCCAAGAACTTAGCACCATTACTGTTTTTTACCCTAATTTCATTCAGCCACCGCAATCTCTTCTTCTTCGTCGTCCTCATAGCCATCATCAACTGAATATGGATTATAGGCTTCGGTAATTGTGGCACTCTTGTAGAATTGGGTATCTCTGTGCATATTCTGGAATTAGCTATTGAGCGTTGCCACTCATTAAGCCAACTGACCTAAATTATCAAACTGTTGCTCAAGCAGCTTCTCTCTTCATGTTGGCAACATTTCTTGAACGGTTAAAGCAGCTAACTGATCATCAGTCAAGTTCAATGAGAAGCACAAATTTCTCGAAACCTTTGAAGAAACTCTGCGCCCGATTCATTAGTGATATCTTGGTCAGTGAACTTAGCAAACTCCGGGAGCCTGTAGTTTGTAGGAAGAGCGACCAAATCATACCACTCTGGATATGAACGTTTGTACGAGAATGTCTACCCTTTTGGCTTAAAACCGAACTGATTCTTCATCATCTCGGTCATTCTGAGCAACAACTCATCAGCATTTGAATCTGGATTTCTTTGCAATTGCTGACCCATCTGCGGATTAAAATTTCGGGTACCTTGATATCCCGGATTTAGAATCATATGAAGGGTATTGTAAACTGTCTCATAATGATATTCTTGTGGGATCTCTATCTGTTGGGTCCTTTACTGGTTTGCTGCTTGAAGCCTTTGGTTGTAGATATTGGGATCCGTGTCCCTACGAATCCTTTGAACTGATGGCGCTATTTTTTGAGCCAACGACGGTATTTGGCCTGATGTGCCAAAATTAACCATTTGATTCTGCACTTGCCCCATCGGTTGTTGCACATACTGTACTGATGATTCATGATTATTTTGTATTTGATTAGTAGTGGTACCTTGAACTTGCTCAGATGAGCTCTGAACTGTCTGGACATCATTATTACCAGTTAGTGCTGCTTTTTGATGGCTAGTACCGGCTTGATTAGTCCTCTGAGTCGACGGATGTGGAATGTTGTAATAAACCGGTCCAATCTGATCAATTGGATATCCATGAAATACCTCCTTCATGGTATTATGGAATGCGTTCAAGAAAGCCGTATTATGGTTCAACATGGTATCATGATCAGATTTGTTTACAGCATCTATGAAAAAACGTCTATCTTTAGCTTCGTCTGTATCTGACTACCCATGCATCAAAACTCTTGGTAGTGGATATTTCTGAACAACTTTATTGTCACGTGTCTTGGTGTAGGACAACAAACACGTTCTGAAATTCTTCTATAGCTTTACCGATGCCATCTTTATCCTCATCAGGTAGGTCTTCATAAGGCACCATAAGGATGTCACTGTTGTTGTGAGTTGCCATGACGATTGTGGGGTCCCACCGGACGTGCCAGAACGTGTGTCGGCACAAAAACGTGTCGATGCGCCTGGCACACAGCAAGCCGAAAAGATATGCTTGATGGAGCAAGGCTGGAGATCTGTTTGGCTTCAACACAGGACCAGCCGACCCTGCGAATTCTCGAAGGCGTGCCAGTCAATTTGACCTGCAATTGACAAGGAGAGAAAGTTTATCAGTAATTTAAAGTGAAACATGCCAGTTTTGCCCAGACAGTTCCAAATGATTTTATTCCCATCTCGATACAGAGAACACAGAATAGATATATTTAGGTATTCAGCGGAGGCCACCCCAATATATATATATATATATATATATATATATATATATATATATATATATATATATATATATATATATATATATATATATATATATATATATATATGGAGAGTATATTCAGTAGCCAGTTACAAAATAAGTTATTTTGTAGCCACCTCCATTTACGATAATTTTATATACTAATTTAGGATAATGTCAATACGTATTTACGATAGTTGGGTTCATATAACACATGGGGATATTTATCATAACGTTAAGTTTACTATAATCTCGTAAATTAATATAGTAATTATCGTAATTCAAAGTGATTACAAAATAAGTTATTTTGTAGCCACCTCCATTTACGATAATTTTATATACTAATTTAGGATAATGTCAATACGTATTTACGATAGTTTGGTTCATATAACACATGGGGATATTTATCATAACGTTAAGTTTACTATAATCTCGTAAATTAATATAGTAATTATCGTAATTCAAAGTGATTACAAAATAAGTTATTTTGTAGCCCGCTATATATATATATACTCGCGAGAAGGAGTCGCTCGCTCCTGCGCACCCTAATCGGATAACACCCCGGTAGTTGAGTGGTAACCGCATTGCACTTCCACCTATCCGATCCCTCCATTATCGATTCCGGCTTAGTCTAACCATATATAAAGTTACCTGATCCGATGCCGGTGAGAAACATTGTGGGGGGCAAAAACACCGAACCAAGTACTAGCTCCTAAGGGCATGCGGAGTGGTGGATCGACTCAAGGCCACGCATGGCCATATGTAGGATGCAACTGAGTCGATTAATCTCCAGTGGTATACGACTCTTCTTGTGGGTCAACCAAGTTAAACAAAAAACATTTCACTCCCTGAGAAGGACACTCGCGTGACGACCTTCATTCCCTTCCTCCTCCTCTTCTTGCGGCAAGAAGGTTATTTAATTTGGTATGAATCGGCTCATGTTTGGTGGTTGATTCATGACACACTGCATGTATCGGTCTACTTTAGCGTTCTTTGAATCAACCCATGCCAAATAAAATTATCTCATGAGTCGCTTTAAAAATGCCACCGGAGAAGCCATAAGTACATTGATCTCACATGGGCAGATGTGCCGCAGTGGATTCCGATTGATGCAAAGGATTCAGATACACGCATTGCAGCCTCCCATCTCGGTACAGAGAACACAGAATAGATATATTTAGGTATTCATACATACATACATATATATATATATATATATATATATATATATATATATATATATATATATATATATATAACTACTGCCCTATAGCTAACTACAAAATAACTTATTCTGTAGTTACTTTGAGTTACGATAATTACTATGTTAATTTATGAGATTATAGTAACTTCTTACTAAGTGATTTACTATAACGTTACGATAAATATCCCCATGTGTTATATTACCTAACTATCGTAAATATGAATTGATATTATCATAAATTAGTATATAAAATTATCGTAAATGGAGGTGGCTACAAAATAACTTATTTTGTAGCTGGCTACCGAATATACTCTATATATATATATATATATATATATATATATATATATATATATATATATATATATATATATATATATATATATATAGACACACACACACACACTAATACGACCAATCAGTGCAGGTAAACTAAAAGGTCAGCAAGTATCTTATCATGTTGTAAAGCATGCATGCATGCATTGACACGCCCAAGAAGGATCTGCTTGCCGAGCTGGCTGTTCAATTTGTCGTCCATATCCCACTGTATTGCCCCGTGATTTCGTCCCTGCAAAAAGACTCGCAACTCTCTGGAATTCGGCCCGACGGTCGGCTCATCAGCAGGTTGCGTCGTCGTCAATAAAAGAACTCGTGACGGCCGCCGTCTGCTTCGCATTCGCATGATCTCCGTGCAGAGATGATGTGGAGAAAGGCAGCGGGAATGCATGCTGCTCATTTGGACGGCATGATTGCAGAGCTCGAAATGAGAGCAGCCTGTCTTTAAATATAGCTGCCGTCTTTTTGCTCTCTCCGGTCGTCAGGTTGGGGCACGCATGTTCCTATATATGGATTAAGAAGAAGCATGCACATGCAGAGCAGTTGCATAGAAAACAATTGCTTCAGTTAAAAGGGCACCAGCGCAAGTTGGCAGCAATGCGGTGCAGGTGTACGTGGCCGGTTTTCGGTCGGTTCTCCGGCCACCAGCGCAACAGTAGTGAAGACGCACACGCTCGTACGGCATCTTCTAGGGTGTAGTAGCAGCAGCAGCTACGATGTCTTGCACGTTTGCGAATGAGGCTATATCATAGTGCTTGGCAAAGAGCAAAACAATCCTTGCTCAAATTAGAGACCATCTGATTATATGATAGTTTGGCAGAGTTGTGAACAAAAAATCTGAAAAGAGCAGCCTGATATAAAACGTTTGCCTCGGTTGGACACAGAAGGAAGGACAAGGACGGAAGCCTGAGCTGAGCAAGGTAACCGAAAAAAACACGCATGCTGGAAAAGTGCAGATACCAGATACCAGTCACTTTCGATCATTGCACATTATCTTCGTTCTGCAGCAACTACTTCGGTCCCTTATTAATTACTCTCTCGGTCAGAATGCAATTATCACATTTCGTGAAACCAAATACTTTCAAATTTGACTAAATTTATTTCAAAAAATGCTAACATTTATGATCAAAATAAATAACATTAGATGTGTTATAAAATATACTTTTATAATAATAAACCAATTTGAAGACATAAATGTAAATATTGTTCACTGTAAACTTAGTTAACTTGGACAACTTTAACAACAACATAATATAAATTTTGTCATTCGTGGTCGTTAAAATGGTAAAAAAAAACAATATAAATTTGCAGCAACATATTAATCGCAAAGCAGGGCTTCATATTATTTTTTTGACCATTTTAACGACATCAAATGACAAACAAAACAATGAATTTGTAGCTACAATTTGCATATACAAAGTATCTTTATCCGTTAACATACACGGGAGATACGATTTTTCTAAGACGACAAGTTCTAGTATGTGATTAATATGCTGCTGAAATTTTAAATTATTATTTTTTAACCATTTTAATGATCTCAAATGACAAAAACTAGAACAACGAATTTGTAGATCTCACCGAGAGCTACAATTTTCATATAAAAGTCATCTTTATTCGAGGTCATATGAAAAAGATATGATTTTATTTTAAAAAAATTTGAGCCTTACTGCTAACATGTGGGACCCATTTGTCAGGTCTATACAAACACTGAGTCAACATGCCACGTTAGCTAATAGGTCAGCAAGAGCCTATTTGGATCTGGATGAGATCCGAACTAACTTCTAAAACAAAAAACTATCATTTTGAAACTTTGGAGAGCTGCACGACACCTAAAGACAACCTTTTGGTGCATTTCATTTTTCTTATGGTTATGGACACTGTGAACACAACGTACGTGGCCCCGGCCCAATTTCATCTCGAATGATAATTCTTGTCTTGATGGCAGTACCGTACCAAGATGATGTTGTGCACGTGGAAAATCTGACAAGGTGCCAATTGGTTGTAATCCGTGTCAGAATGGATAAGACACAAGTGTCCATCGCTGACCCAGTGTGGCCTTATTTAGTTTCAAAAAGTTTTTCTAAAAAGTGCTATAGTAACTATTACATCGAATCTTACGACCTGTGCATAGAGCATTAAATATAGACGAAAAAAAACTAATTGCACAGTTTGGTTGGAAATCGCGAGACGAATATTTTAAGCCTAATTAATCCATGATTGAATACTAATTACCAAATAAAAACGAAAATGCTATAATAGCCGAATTCTCAAATTTCACCCAACTAAACAAGACATGTGTATCGGAGCATGCTATGGTATCATGCAAGCATCAAGGTTTTGAGACAAACGAGACGAGCTATTTCTTTAACAAATGGCACGAGCATATAAAAGTAAGAGCAATTAAGTATTCTCCGCCGTACTTTGTGGACTACAGAGCAGTTTTTTTTTTAATTGCCAATGTAAGTGATGAATCGAGGTGTTGAGTAATGCAACGTGTTCACTACTGATTGGTGCAAAAAGGTTTGCGACAAGGACAACCATGAACGATTGTTAAAAAGAAAGAGATATCCGAAGTGAAGCAAATTAAAGGACCGAGAACACTGCATTTTTGTATTAAACATATTTAACCTAGAACTAGATCATGAGAAACGGATAGCAAACCAGTGAGATAAATTCAGCCCAATTTCAGGCATAATCAGAATCATCTGACACGATAATCATTATCAAGCACTATTATTAGCAACTATCAATTAGGGAACCAATGAACCAAGTAAGTCACAGGTGATATATATTTTTTTGGCAGAAGTAAATCCAATTTTGATAGAAAATAAATAAGAGTACACTAAACCCACACGACACAGGAAATGTGGATAGTTTAGTAAACACATACCAAAACTAACTTTAGAAAACTTGTCCAAATATGATGACAACACACCTAACTATAAACCGAAAGGGACGATCAACGAAGGCCCTTAACTTCCAGGTCTTCACTATAAACCTTATAGCATTATTAACTAGAATTATTTATGTGTTGACAGTGTTGTCATGCCAAGTAGGTTAATTAGATAAGTATGTGAAGTCATGTTTCTTGGTTCTATGTGTCGATGTTTCTATCTTGTCTTTTCGTATCTCGATCATTATCGACATATTCTCATTCAAATTGTCCCGTTTTCGATTTTCAGTGAATCCTATTTCTGCTCCGTTTTCGGTCTTCCCGACTTCGTTTTTTTAGTTTTTGTAATAAAGATATATAAGTGAAAATAGGAGAGGATTTATCCTGGCCGACCTCGTTCATTTTCATCCCTACCAACAACTACTAGATAAGTTGGAAAACGAATAGTAAATTGGTTGCTTCACACAAATTCCAGAATTAGCATCATCCGACAGGGTACGCAATATTATGAAGCACTGTTCAAAGTGACATGCACTTTTGAGGGACACAACAGTGGAAGCTATTGCTTTCACCGCCAAGGAATGAAGCTATTGCAACAGGACTACAGGAGACATAATTTTTCATGCTTCCATGCCAACACCAACACGCACTAAACTGGTCGGTACTGATCTAGAATTAAATTTGTGTGCAGAAACAGAGTCACGTTAGTGACACACTACAGTTTTTTTTATTTATTTTTTTATCATTTTTTTGTTGAAATAAAACATTCCATATAGATCTCTCCTTTTTTTATGATGAATCGGTACTTCCTCCGTACCAAATTATAAGATGTATGTTTTGTTTTTTTAAAATATATAATTTTTACTATACACTTAGATATAAAATATATTTGTATAAGAAAATAGCGTATCTATAAAAGCCAAACTTTCTTACAATTTGAAATAGAGGGGTTGACTTTTAGCTCTTATTAAAGCGAATGCAGTGGCTTATGTCTTAGTAAATACTATAATATAAAGATAATAGACAGGTGGCTTAGCTTCCGTGGCCTTCAAAATTAAAGTTGAACAAAAACTCTGAAAAAAGAGCTGTGAACAAATAGCCAACCAAACTAACCACTACCAGATCACAGGATCACTGTTAGAGGAGCTACCATCTTCCCTCAAATGGCTGACCAAGTTACGGATGCAAATATGTACTTTGCATGTTAGGCCCGTTTGGCAGGGCTTCTTCACCGGCTTCAGGAGCCGTTTGGAGCCGTTTTCTACCAAACGGGGTAAAGTAAAATAGCTTCACTTGTGAAGCCCCTAAAAACATGCTCTCACAGTGATTTGGGGTGGGATGGAGCCAAAAAAAGTGGTTTCTCCCGGCTCCTCCTCCAGGCCCTAAAACATGCTCTCACAGGGAAGCCATTTTGCCAAACGGTTTACCAAAACCACTTCAGCTCCACCGGTGGAACTGTTCGTGGAGCTGAAGCCAAAAATAATAGCTTCACTAGTGAAGTGAAGCCCTGCCAAATGGGGCCTTAATAAGGCAACCACGCACGTATGCATGCCATGCTGCAAACTGTAATCAATAATCATGTCACTTTAACTGGTTATGTTCTTGTGTTGCAACTGCTTTGATACTTTATTAGTTCTTCTTTGTGGGTTCTTGCCACGCTAGCAATAGTATATACCAAGATGAGACACTGTGCACGTTGCAAGTCTCTGACATGTTGCCAAGCGGGAGTATCCGAAACACAAGTGTCAATTAGCTAGCGACGTGCTGCGTGCCGAGACTGCGTGTCGCTCTGATTCCATCAGTGATTCATCGTGTCGGAACAAGATGCCAGTTATAAACACACAATTTAGTGATGCTAATGCATGCAAACATGAACGCCACGTAAGTGATGATGACTGAGTTGTTCCTGACGCAGCAAAGTGCAGACAGGAACAGGACTACGTAGCTCCTGTATTAAACTGAGCACATGTCTCATCGGCCGCCGCATTTTCTGACCAGATAGATATTCAGTTTTTCACTTGCTACCAATGCAATGCAACTTGTAAATTATCAGTTGAGAAATGAGATCTGTTTACTGCTAATGGATGGGACATAAGTACCATGTTCGCTTGATCGTTTCTGTGGCTTAAAAGTCGGCTGATACTATTTTATTATGAGAAAAAAATACTGTATCATGGCTGATAAGCATGGCTGATATGATCAAACGAACAGTGTGAAAAAACACTGTATCATGGCCGATAAACATGACTGAAGAAAGTCTGGAACACGGACAGCCTAAAACTGATGCTGAAAAGGCAGAAATGGAAATGTAGACTTCAGTGAGGATAGACCATTACACGCATTAAAATATTTGGAAACAGGAAACTGATTCTCTTTCTAGCACGTCTAAGGCCTTCGCTTTGCATATACAACTTCAAACAAACAAAAAAGATTGCTAACTGAATTCTCCTTTTGCCTTACGACTATTCAACTCGTATATAAGGAGAGACATGTAGTAAACTGATGAAATTGTCTCACAGGAATTCCAAAATTAGCATCATCTGACAAGGTACACGCATTATCAAGCACGGCTTAGTGTTACATGAGCTCCTGATGGTTACATGTAAGATGAAAAGAAGCTATCACTTTTACCATCGCTAGCTATGCTGCACCGTTGCAACTGCAACCAGAATTGCAGATGCTGCCATACTACCACCGACATGCACTAAACTTGCCGGTACTGTTCTGCAGCTAAATTTGTGTGCAGAAACACTAGTGACGCACTGCAGGTTTTCAGCTGGCTTTTTTTGTATGTACACTAGCTTGGATATATCAGTTCTAAATTGGTGTTAGCAGTACGATTAGAAGATGGTGCAAGCAAATATTTTCTTGCTTTTTATCTGATTAGCAGCAGATGGTGTTAGCAGTACGATTAGCCAGAAGAGGTGCTTGCTCTGCCTCCTCATCAGGCTGGCCTGAAACAGCAATTTCGGAGCATTTGTCCTCTCTTTCTGGAGTAAGCGTCCAAGCGAAGCATAAGGAGATTGCCTGTAAATGTATTTAGCATTAGAAAAGCTCCCATGTTTAGATATCCAGTTGTAAAGCCATATTAACCATACTGCAGAGGAGAAAAGGTTCTAACCAAGAAGAAACCAGCCATAAGGAAACTGAATCCTCTGCAGTTGAAGGGGGCTTCGGGTGAAATGAAGTAAGCTGAAAGACAGGCATGGAAAAGGATAAGACCCGAATACACTCAATATAGAATGGAGCGTGTAGAGTCAGTCCATAGGATTAGGAATTATGAATTTGTAAAATAGTGCTAACAAGTCAGTGGGCTCATGTATAGAGGTGCCATGGACTGCATGGTTCTGACGAACCCTTGTGCCTTTCCCTGTGAATTTGTTTGTTTTTTTTTTTAAAAAAAAGAATACTATGCCAGTAAGACAGAAGATTAGGCTAAAAGGTTTCATTCTTCAATTACCAAAACAAAACAAAGACAGGTAGCGTCTGTATGGGTACCTGGTCAGTTGAAAGTACTTCCCCAGAAATTATTGCATAGGTCTGCAGATATGCATATTTATGACGCAAGTAAGTGTACAAGTATCACTTGAATGCAGAGAGGATATGATGCATGAATTGGTGCTGCAAAAGTTTCAGCCAGTTCCTTCCTTCAGATAATTTTTAACCATGAAACTCTGTAGATTTGCATATTTTCCACATGCATGCACAGATAGCATTGGAACACACTGAATATGTAACTGACGAATTTGATACTGAGACAGTTTTAGTCATAGAACATCCTTCTGTGAAATTGTAACCACGAATTTTTTGTTCCATACCACAACTCAGAACCAAAATACAAGATTGACTTACAGCTGGTTTGGCCAGAACACAGATGACACCCAGCGTAGAGCAAATATAAGGCACCTGCAAAACAGATGCAAGTTACACAAAACAAATTTTTGCAATTGTACCACATAAACCCATCACAATGCATCTCCAAGCTCAAATACATACCCACCAAGCCCATGCAACACCATAAAGAAAAGCCTGCAGAACAATTTTTCCACAGAAATCGATAAACTGAATTTTGCAATAGTATACCTTAGATTGAAAACATAGCAAAGGATCCCGGAGCAATAACTCACATAGGCAATTGATGTGAGTATTGAAATGCATAATACTCCTTTTCCATCAATTATGCGGCTAAGAAGAGGGAGGACCAAAATCTGCAATTTAGAAACAGTATCGCAAGCTGCAAATCTAACAAATGATACTAAGCCATTAAAAATTATGGTGGCCAACGGGGTACTAGTTAAAACTAAAATTTTCACCTGAGAAAAGATCGAACCAATATCTACCACCATTAGAATTTCTGAGAACTGATCCTTGTCAAAGCCAAATACTGACTTCAGGTAGTACTGAAAAAATGAAATCAAGTGCACAATTCTTTTAAACACTGTCATGAAGCTTTTTAGAGAACGTACTATGCACGTGTTTCATTAAGAGGAGGGGATGTGACCCTCAAAAGTACAGAACAAAACATAACACTGTCATGAAGTAGAAAGCAAGAAAATAATTACCAGAAGGACATCACTGATGCCCATCATTCCCAATTCATAGAAGAAAGAAATGACTGAGATTCGCCTAAGTGTTTCACTATAAACACAATAAAACAAGGAAGTTTAACAAAAATTGCATTAGCAGATGCAAACCACTGGCTGACTTGAAAACTAATTGATTGTCATTGTAAAGTTTCCGAGCATGAATAGATAAATAAGTACTGCCTTATTCTTAATGGAATCAGTAAGTCTGCTTCTCGTTCCTGTAGTCCCTTCATGAATGATTGAATGAAGGAAGAAGTTTCACTTAAACTCTGACAGAACTTTCATGATAGATATTTATGAACTCATATAAAACTTTATACATACTTTTTTGTTAAAAAAACGCCACATAGAAAAAAACCTTTGCAAATATTTCTGGGACAAGTCATTATTATTGTTAATCGTTCAAATACAAGTTTATTATCAATATTTATTCCATGAGAACTAGGAGGGTGACCTAAACTTCTTATAGGATTTGACATGAAATTTCATGAATTACTTGACTATTCAACTTCTTTAATTATAAAGTCAACTCTGACAGAAGCCTTACCTATTTTTTATTATACTAATGTTCTCCTTCATAGAGTTCCAGCGTTGCTGCGGTAAACTAACAATCAAAGATGACAAATCCAAACGCTGACAAGGCGCAGAGGGAGCTCTTTGAACTGTTTCCACCGGATATAGTTCCATGTAGAGCACAGATAAAACTTGTTGATCCCTCGGCTGCCCTGCATAGGTAAGTAGTAAGCTTATCAGCACACTCACTCACTATGGCTAGAGGTAGAAGAACATACTGAGAACAGCTCACACAGAGAGCACAGGCCCAGCGCTGGCCGAAAGCTCTGCTTCTGGATGTGGCAAACTGAACTGATTTGCTGAACTGCCTTGGCATAGCATATATACAGGTGCTTGGTATCTCTACCAGGTACGTAGTTGTTGGTGAGTACACCAACTATCTACTCCTAAGGTACACCAACTATCTACTCCTAAGATACAAGGCTTAGCTCAGCCATCTCTACACTACATGGCTGAAGTAAGCCATTCCTACTCCCCTTACTGCAACAGCAGCAGGGACTGAACAACTTAGCCGACCAGTTCTAACTCCTAATCAGGGAGTGGACAGCTTAGCCGACCAGTTCAAATGGGGAGCAGTAGATTATGTCTTATAATTCTTCCCCTAATCCTGCTGCTAACCCGATGCCTTGACCTCATCCATGCCAATCATCTTCCTCAGCTCCATGAATCGTAGGCGCCCGAGTCACTTGGTGAGGATGTCAGCGACCTGTCTGCCAGTCTCGACAAACTCGATGACGATCTATCCTCCATCGATGCAGTCCCGGAGGAAGTGGAACTTGATGTCGATGTGCTTGCTCCGGTCGTGGAGGACATGATTCTTGGCGAGGGCGATGGCGGACTGGTTGTCCACCATCAGAGCTGGCGGGTGAGCTTCCTCGCTGGTCAGCTCGCCCAGCAGCCGGTGCAGCCAGATAGCCTGGCACGCCGCTGTGGCTGCTGCGACGTACTCCGCCTCACACGTCAACATCGCCACGATCTTTTGCTTCAGCGACTGCCAAGAAATAGGGCCGCTCCAAGGAAGACGAGCATGCCGGAGGTGCTCCGTCGTCTATCAATGTCGCCCGCCATGTCCACATCACTGAAGACAGTGAGCTCCGGCTCACCTTCCTTTTCCTTGGGGGTGCCTCACTGAAGACCGTGAGCCGCAACACACCCTTGCCGCCACTCTTGGGGAAGATGATCGCTTGATCAAGCGTCCCCTTGCGTAGCAGCCTCTTCACTGTCGATCAGTCATCCTCCTGCGGGTCCTCCATGAAATGGCTGACGTACCCGACTGCGAACGCGATGTCCGGTCGGGTATGCGTGAGGTAACGCAGCCCGTCGATGATGCTCCGGTAGCGCGTCGCGTCCACCTTCGCCGCCATGCTGTGCTTGGACAGCTTCAGCCGCTCATCCATTAGAGTTGCGCACGACTTGCACTCTGTCATACCGCTGTGCTGCAGCAGCTTCTCCGCATAGGCGCGCTGGCCCAGGGAGATGTGCTCCTTCCCCTGTCTCACCTCAATGCCGAGGTAGTAGGAGAGCGCTCCGAGATCGCTCATTTTGAAACGAGTAGCCATCTCGCGCTTGAAGTCGTCAATGTACTCCGCCCGCGCTCAAGTGACGATCAAGTCGTCCACATACACGTCGAAGACTAGCTCCTTCTTCCCCGTCGTCGCGTGTAGAGCGCGTGCTCCGTAGCGCAGCGAGTGAACCCAAGCTCGCCCAAGGTGGCGTCGAGCTTGGCGTTCCACGCTCAAGGGGCTGCCGCAGCCCGTAGAGCGCGTTGCACAGCTTGAGCACCTTGTGCTCAGCGCCCTTGACGGCGAAGGCTGGAGCTTGCTTGACGAAGACCGTCTCTGCGAGCTCGCCGTTGAGGAACGCAAACTTGACGTCGAGGTGGTAGATGCGCCAATCCTTCACTACTGCCATGGCCAATAGCAGACGAATGGACTCCATTCGTGCCACCAGAGCAAAGACTTCCTCGAAGTCGATGCCCTCACGCTGCACGAAGCCACGGGCGACGAGCCGAGCCTTGTACTTGACAATGGCGCCGCGCTCGTCCTACTTCACCTTGTAGACCCACTTCAAGCCGATTGGCCTGCAGCCCACCGGTGGATCTACCAGCTCCCATGTGCCATTGTCCTCGATGGCCTTCATCTCTTCCAACACCGTTTGTCGCCAATTGTCATCGCATTCAGACACTGCAAATGTCGGTGGCTCCTTGGCACTAACAAGGAGCAGCTCTGGATCATCGAGCACCCGACTCGCCAGGCCTATGGCCCCTACATTGCCGATGATGTTGTCTAGCCTACGGAACCGCACCTCCTCGCCATCGTGGAAGGCATCCATGAACTTGCTAATGTCGCTTGGAGGGGAGGTGAACTTGATCGGTGGTCCCCGGCCTCCCTGTTCTGTCAGAGTGGTTGGCATCACTGTTGGACCGCTCGGCACCACTGCCGGAGTGGTCGGCATTGCTGCTAGTCCACTCGGCACCACTCCTAGAGTGGTTGGATCTACTGCTGGAGCGGTCAGCACCACTCCTGAAGTGGTCGGCACTGCTGTTGAAGTGCTCGGCACCCCTCTAGAGTGTTCGGCATTGCTGCTGGACCGATCGGCACCTCATCTCCAGCGTCTCCACCACCGTGGATGACTATCTGTTCAATGACAAAGGTGCTGCTCAAGCTGCTAGCTTCCCCCGTGCCTAGACCCTCCTAGTCCCAGACCGCCATCTCATCGAACACCACATCCCTAGAGATCACCACCTTGCCTCCCTTGGGATCATAGAGCCGATACGCCTTGGTGCCCTCCTCGTAGCCCAGGAGCACCATCGGCGTGCTCCTGTCTTCCAGCTTGCCAAGGTGAGGCTTGGTGTTCTTCACATGGCCGACGCAGCCAAATATCTTGAGGAAGGACACATTCGGCTTGCGTGTATGCCAAGCCTCGAACGGCGTCTTGCCCTTTAGGGCCTTGGTGGGCACGCGATTGAGGATGAACACCGCCTCTCCCCAGAAGTTTGCCGACAAGCTTTTGGCCTTCATCATCGACCTCGCCATGCCGACCACCGTCTGGTTCCGCCGCTCCACCACGCCATTCTGCTACGGCGTGTACGGCGCGGTGTGGTGACGCACCATCCCTTGATCCGCGCAGTACGCGCCAAACTCCACCGAGGTGAACTTGCTGTCGTGATCCGTCCTTAGCATGTGTAGCTTCTTCCCGCATGCGTCTTGAACCTCTTGATCGCCTCCGACACCTTGCCCTTGCTCGTTAGGAGCTACAACCACATGTAGCGGCTACATTCATCCACGAGCAGAATGAAGTACTTGCGCGGCGTGATCGACCCGCAGAGGTCACCATGGACCAGCTCGAGGGCCTCAGCCATGCGGTACTTCGCCGTCTTCGGGAACGGCAGTCATCTTTGCTTCCTAGCCAGGCAGCTGTCACACAGCTCACCGGCGTCCTCGATGTAAGGAAGCCTAGTCACCATCTTCTCCAGCCGACCAAGAGCGTCAAAACTGAGATAGCCATACCGGGCATGCCATGGCTCCTCCGTGCGCCGTGCAGCCAAGCAGATGGGCTGCTCTACCTTCAAGTCATGTGGTACAGCCGGTTTTGAGACCTCTTCACCTTGGCAAGAAGCCACTGCTTCCGGTCCCAGATCCTGAGGACGCTGTCCTTGATCAGTTCCTCATAGCCACACTCATCTAGCTGACCAATGCTGATGATGCTTGAACGTAGCTGCAGGATGTAATATACATTCGTTAGCACGCTGTGCTCGCCATTCTGGCACCTGCAGATGATGGTGCCGCGCTCTCGGATCGCCACCCTTGAGCCATCACCGAACTTCACCGTGCCGGTCACGTTGCCGTCGAGCTCGGAGAAGGCTGCCTTGGAGCCCGTCATGTGGTTGCTGACGCCGGAGTCCAGGTACCATTGCTGCTCCTGCTCGCCGCCCACACGTCCAAGGTGGACTTGGGTGCGCGGTTCGTCGAGGTTGACAGCCTTCAGAGCCTTCCCATGCTCCTCAACCGCCGTCACCTCTCCCTTCTCCCTGGCCTCAACATCGTGTAGTGCACAGAACATAGCCATCAGGAGAGTGGCCTCATCATCATCATCAGCCTGCGCTAGATGAGCCTCAGCCTCTTATTCTGCTTGCGATTTGGGCACTCCTTTGCCCAATGGTCCGTCTTCCCGCAACGTCGACAGACGTTGGGGTCGACCTTCTTCTTCTTCTCCGAAGAAGCCTTGCCGCGGCGCTTGCCATCGCCACCGCGGCTGGAGGGGGCTTCCCCGGACTTCTTCTCCTTCATCCGGGCAGCCCACTCCTCCTTTGTCATCAGCAACTTGTCGCTGTCCATTGTTACTGTGGCCTGCTCCATGCGCTCGTCCACCGCCCATAGACAACCTATCACATCCTCAATGGTGAGGGTGGACAAGTCCAGCATTGTCTCGATGGAGAGAGTGATTTGGATGTACTTCACCAGCACGGAGTGGAGGTACTTGGAGACCGCCTCTTCTTCATTGATGGTGACGCCGTGGTCCTCAGCTTGCTGATGAGCGACTGTAGGCGGAGGGAGAAGTCCTTCGCCGACTCACCATCCTTGAACTTGAGCGTGGCGTACTCCTGCTTCAGCAGCTGGGCCGTCGTCTTCTTTGCGCGGTCGGAGCCGACGCGCATCGCTACAATGGCCTCCCATATCTCCTTAGCAGAGTTCTTCGCCCCCAACGGCTCCTTGTACTCCGCCAACACAGTAGCGAGGATAGCCTCCAACGCTGACATGTCGTCTTCTTCGTTGTCGGTGCTCTTGTCAGTGGCATTCCAGAGCCGTCGGGCTCTGAGCTTGACCTTCATGATCACCGCCCACTCGCCATACATGGTGCGAGTCAGCGTCGGCCAACTGGTGCCGCTGACCTCCCGCACCGTGCGCACGACGACCTCCTGTCGTGGCTGGGCAGCCACAACAGTGCCGCTGCTGTCGTCCATCTCTGAACCGTCCGTCATTGCCAATGGTTAGTCTGGCGACGACGCTTGTACGGCTTTGATACCATTTGTTGATCCCTCGGCTGCCCTGCACAGGTAAGCAGTAAGCTTACCAGCACACTCACTCACTATGGCTAGAGATAAAAGAAGATAAGCACACTCACTCACTATGGCTAGAGGTAGAAGAAGATATTAAGAACAACTTACACACACAGAGCACAAGCCCAGCGCTGGCTGAAAGCTCTGCTTTCTGGATGTGGCAAACTGAACTGATTTGCTGTATTGCCTTGGCATAGCATATATACAGGTGTTTGGTACCTCTACCAGGTACGTAGTTGTTGGTGAGTACACCAACTACCTATTTATAAGGTACAAGGCTTAGCTCAGCCATCTCTTCACTACATGGCTGAAGTAAACCATTCCTACTCCCTTACTGCAATAGCAGCAGGGACTGAACAGCTGAGCTGACCAGTTCCAACTCCTAATCAGGGAGTGGACAGCTTAGCTGACCAGTTTAAATGGGGAATAACAGATTATGTCTTACAAAACTGACAAAACAACTGATACAACTTATAAACTGAAACTTGCAAAGAAGAATAAAATAATTAACAATATGATGCGACTAAACATAAATAACTCAAAATAGTGATACCTGAAAAATCCAACTCTCAGGAAGAAACCTTGAACAGATATTTCCTAAAGCGTGTGAAGCAGAGAAAATTCCTGTCAGGAAACCAAAGGCAGCTGCCCTCTTTGATGGTTCAACCACATCCGTCTAATTTACGAGAACATTTTAGACTGTCAGATTGTGTATGTTTATTCACAAACAACGAAACAAATGTATAGTGGTACACTTCCGTCTGTTTGTATCAGATATATTCAATTATTCACAAACAGTGCCACTTGAAGAATCTTATTGTCTTTAAAGTATCAAATATTGTTGATTTTTTTGTAGTTTATTCTTTTAGTTACTTAATTAGTGACATTGAAAACATAAGGTAACTAGGTTCCATCTAGTCACCAACTTCAGTCAAGGCAATAGTTCATGTAAAAAGAAAAGAAAAATGATTTTGCCTTAGAAAAAAAAAGATGCATTAGCAGACTTCACTTGACAATACGGGAGCAGTTCAACCACTGACATGCCATTTTTTTTTCTACAATGGAGAAAAAGTTGAAACTATTTCTCACCGTGTATGTAACTGCAAAAAATATTATGGTTCCTTGGCCGATCATGTATGACAAAGTACGCATAACAAGGTAGACATGCACAGTAGTCCTTGAATTTTTCCATGCAAGCAGAGCTGCAGGCATGAACATCAATTAACATCCACATCAAATGGTCAAATGGTTTAACGCAAAAAATTCCTATGGACAAATTAACACTTTACTGAAAGGAACAGGCATAGACGTGCTCCATGGTCAAATTGAAACTGAATCCATATGCATTGTCTAGTGTGACTAGTAGTGTGGCCTACAAATTGAAGGGATCACATTAGTAGCTGAGACAACAAATCGGAAAATTACCAAATGGTATTATGGAGGTGGAGACAGAGAGGAGGAGGATAGGCTTGCGGCCATATTCATCTGCCAGCTGACCCATCAGAGTGAGCCCTATAGTCCTGAAAATGCCCCCAACCTGCAATCAGTTATAAGGTGAGCAAACATGCGCTCAATTACGTTGAACTGAAACTTGATTTCCAGGAAAAACAAATAACCAGCACAGATGAATTTGTTTATCCTGTTTCAATGTTTACTTGTTTAGCTGAATTATTGTACTTGGCTCAAAGAAACACTATATGCTTCAGGAAACAAACAGATTTCCTATACCAACTGTTCTGATGCCAAAGCAGAAACATCCCTCAATGGTCACCACGTAATTCTGATAGCATAATTTCACCAACTTAATCAATCTATGTGACAGATGCACGGTCGTTTTAGTAACTAACTACAAAGAGAACACTGGTACCGAAGGATATGTGTACTCAGGCGATATAGATAGACAGATTCCCCTAAAAAAAAGATAGACAAATTTCAGACAAGCTGAAAAGTACTATTCACTTATTTGTTTCGAGAGAAAAACACCGTTTCTTCGTTGAAAAAGTATGGCTGATAAGACAAGAGAACATGGCCCAGTGGTGCTCAATTAAAGCCACAAGTACGGCTGTAAAAGAAGTCCTAACATATATCCAAGATTTACATACGCTCTGCAGTAAGATCTGTATATGGTATTTGCTCCTTTGACATTTTATTGAGCACTTGTGGCTTTTGGCAAGATTCGTAAGGCAGCTTAATGTGTTTCGCTTTCACTCGTGTTGCGTTAGCACTTTCTTTTCCTAGAGAAACCAAGTTGTTATAATGGAAACAATAGTGCACGAACCAAAATCGTATAGAGACATACATACCGAGGACTGAAGGCCGGTGAGGTAGATAGCCTCAGAGCAGGGCGTCGAGGCAGAGCTGGTAGCAGTGAGGGTGAGGGGGCAGAGCGCGGTGGTGACCTTGTCGACGAGTGCAGGCACGATCATCTCCTCGGCGACCCCGTACAGCGCCATCCCTACCAGGAGGTGCAGCAACGGCCTCATCACAACTCTCATCTCGTCGCCTCCAAGGCAACCCATCTCCAGATGTCCTTCCCTTCCCTTGAACGTAGCAGGTGGAGCTAAAAAGGGACAGAGGGGGTCGAGTGCCATGTCGAGCAGGCAGTAAAGTAAATTCAGGTGATGGATTGAGATCAAACGGACCTTCAGTTGACTTTTACTTGCTGTCTGTACCCTCTCGCGCGCGTGACCTCCCTTCGGGCGCCACAGTCTCCGACCGCCCGCCGCCGACGAGGGCCGGTACACGGAGACTGGACCTTACAAGTTACAAGGAGGAGGGTGAGCTGTGGCGCTGCCGCCAGAGCTGACGGAGAAGAAATTCGGTGTCCGGGGAGGCGGAGGAAACGGACGAGCCGACGAGGCGCAGGAGGAGGCAGGCGGCGCCGGACGCGAGGACGGCAGGGAGGTGGCGCGTAGGGGAGGCGGGAGCCGGGAACGGGGCTTGGCGGTATTTTTATTTGTTTTTCTTTTCTTTTTTTCCCCATTGGTAAACCGTGAGTCCGTGACGGATGCTTACGTCATGTCCGGAGCTGCTCAGCTTGTGGTAGCGCCGGGACGTCCGTTTTCCGCGCTTCAGCCCTGTTGGCTCGAACTTACCGATCATGCTTTCTCCTCTCATGACAAATCAGCTCCAGCCAGCTTATCAGCCATATAAACCATCAGCCGAACAACTCACATAGGTCCGTGCTGCGTCGAACATCACCAACATCAAGAAGAGGGGGAGGGGGTGGCGGATGCCCAGCCGGCGTTGGAAGGAGGAGACACTAAGGCGAGACAGCAGAAAGCGAGGAGAGAGATGCAATACCCGATTTACTTTTGAAACATCCAGATGCAACACTTGCAACGTATGTTTGAAAACAGATGAAACACTTAAAACATGCATATAAAACACTTGCAAAAACAAATGAATTACACTGAGAAACCATCATAAAACATACACAACATGAAGACAAAACATTTGTAATATATGTGAAACATATGCAACATCCAAATAAACACATTTGCAGCATATGTCTGAAAAAACAGATAAAACATTGAGAACCGAAGCTTGCAACATACGTGTAAAACATTGCAACATATGCAACATCCCAACCTACTTTTGCAACATCCGTATAAAACACTTGCAACATACCTATAAAATATTTGAAACACTTAGAAACATACGCTTCCAACATGCGTTTTCACCCTTCTTCCATTTGACGCAGCGCAGAGCGGGGAATGGGCAAGCGGAGGGCAGCGCCGTCACGACCCCTTCTCGAGGCGAGCGGAGGGGGCGGTGGGGATAGGCCACTGGCAAGCTTTGCCCTCACTACGGGCTGTCGCTGTCGCAGGTGGGCGGAGAGGAAGGCGGGGACATGCCAGCAATGGGCGTAGGCCGCCGCCAAGCTCTGCCGGGAGGAAGGGGGCGGCCTCAGGCGCAGGCGGCTGCCGATGAGCTCTGGTCGGGCGGGGTTGGGAAGAAGGGGTCGGCGGGGAGCTCTGATCGGGCAGGGGACAGGAAGAAGGCCAGCGGAGGCGCCGCGGGGGATGGCACGGGATGGAGGCGCCACGGGGAGTGGGACGAGCGGATGGCCACATGTGAGGAGTTTTTTTTAGAGTGTGTACGGATGGGGCGGACGCCCGTGGCGTATCATTATCGATTCTAAGTTCGGTTCTAGGTTGTAAGTTGTTTTTTAGGTTACTATGTAAGTAGACATAAAATATAACTAGGTGCATTGCTAAAGCTATGTGCATAAAAAAAACTAGAACAGCTTATAATTTAGAAGAGAGAGCTCACTAATATCAACCCTGGTCACGATGCTCGCCTTCTAAGCTCCGTCACCGTTGTAACTTGAGATGAAGATTGTTTTTTGCGAGGTATGGAGGAGCACGAGGAGGATTAACTAACTTGCAACGTACTAGGGACGAGTTCTTCATCATCTTGCTCTAAAGTTATCCACTCCTAGCTAGAGCCATTGTTTCACAATATGAATCCATCACTCCATGCAAAGCAACTACATTTATATACTGGGGATGCTAATAATTGATTTGGGTTCTAAATTCATTTGCAGAAATGAAGTACATGATTAGACCATTCAATCATTACAGGTTTACAGCTGCCTTCTAGTGTATGTACGAAATCTATTATATATGAACCCTATATTGGATTTGATGGCTAATTTAGCTAATGTGATGAGTAGAGGCACTATTGACTTCCATTTGGTTGAAAGCTCTTGTTCAATTTCGTGGATTCATGGTTTTGGCCATCAAGATAATAGTGGTGCTTGCAATGCTTCCTCATCAGGGTCATTTGAATTTGGAACTTCTCGGGATTTATCCTTTCTTTTTTTTGAGAAGTTCGGGGGGGGGGGGGGGGGGGAGCATCCCCACCTTTTCATTTCATAAAAGGAGCATACATGAGCAGTTTGTTACATGTCGTTTATGGAGAAATTAGCATGGGGTGGGGAGGAGAACAACAAAGCCCAAGCATGGGCAACATGTCTATCTGATAGGGGCAACCTACATGCCCAAAGCTCGGCATCTTCACGACACCCCGTGAAGAGGCGAGTGTAGCAAGGAGGCAGGGAACGGAACACAACATCGTGCCTGTGCTTCCAGAGACGCCAACAACAAAGTAGAAGAAAGGCATTGAAGTGGGCAGCAGGGATGGTGGACGGTGGTTGAACGCGCCAAAGAGCAGCAACATCTTCTTCATCAATTTGCACACCAATCCAGTGCCAAAAGCCAACTGCAAAGGCGCAACCGGCAATAAGATGAGCTGTGCTTTCAACCTGAGCACCACACAACTCACATAGGTCTGAGTCAATGCAGTTCTTCTTGAATAAATTCTCCCGTGTTTGGATTCTGTCTTGGACGAGTAGCCAGCCAAAAAACTTAACTTTGGGAGGGGCACAGTTCTCCCAAATGAACTTATAATAGTCACAGCTGCCACCTACTGCAATGATAGACTTGTATATCTTGGACGAACTGAGACGATGTGCTTTGTCCTCCCATGGGCAGCGGCGAACATCCTGAGCATTGGTGAGATTAATTTCTGCAAGCACAACGGTCAGTTGGGCGAGCTCCTCGGTGGCAACAGAAGAAAGCCGGGGCACAAAAGCCAATCTTAGATCAGAGACAAGCACATGATGAACCGAGGCTTCAGGGCGACAGGCGTGGGTGTAGAGAGCAGGCATGGCATCTACGAGCGGTCCAGCCGCCAGCCAGCAATCGTGCCAGAATGATGTAGAACGCCCATCACCCACCTCTACCGTGGTGAGCAGCCGATAGTCAGGTAGAAGCTGACGTAGTGAAGCCCAATGTGTTCCGACACTAGTGGACTCCGGTGCTTCAAGAGGACCTCCAAATTCAGTTTCAAGCCAGCGAGACCATGCCGAGTCTGTCGCAGTGTGCGCTCTGTGGAGCAGTTTCATGAGCAAGCAGGTATTGTGGAGAGAAAGATCTCGAACACCCAAGCCACCGTTCTCCTTTGGCAAGCAAGCTTTAGTCCAGCTGACCAAGCACTGAGCACCAGAAACAAATTCTTGACCTGCCCAAAGAAAGGCTCGTCGACGAGCATCAAGAGCATCTACAACACCTTGAGGAAGTTGCAATGCTCCCATTGCATACACCGGAAGACTGTCCAGAACAGAATTGACTAGGACAAGGCGGCCACTGTGGTTGAGGAGGCTAGACCACCATCCAGATAAGTACCTGTCAGCCCTCGCAATAATTGGCGCAAAGGCAGAGAGATTCAGCTTCTCATTGGAGAGTGGGAGACCAAGGTACGTCTGGGGGAAATCACCCTGTGCACAGCCAAGGACGCCCACAAATTGGGTAGCAACATCTTGAGGGACATGCATCGGCACTAACATGCTTTTGTTGTAGTTGATGTTGAGACCTGTAGCTTTGGAGAAGCTCGTTAGGAGTTCTTTGAGACGCTCCACAGCTTGTACATCTGCCCGGGCCACAATGAGCGTGTCATCAGCATATTGGAGAATTGTGCATGGCCGATCAGATGCAAGTGGGTGGCGCAAAAGTGTGTCAGTGGAGAGTAGCTGTTGTAGCAGGTCGGCCACAAGGATGAACAAGTACGGTGATAACGGATCACCTTGTCGCAGCCCCTTGCGACAGGAGATCCAACGCCCAGGCACACCGTTGAGTAGAATTGCTGATTTGGATGTTTCCTGAAGATTCTTTATCCAGTCACACCATTGTGCGGGGAACCCTCTCACTTTTAGAATGGTGAGCAAGCTCTCCCAACACACGCTGTCAAAGGCCTTAGCAAAGTCCAGCTTCAGTACAATGGTCGGTGCTTTGCGTTTATGGCAGCATTGGACAAGCTCTGTAGCATACACAAAGTTTTCTGAGATAGAGCGCCCCTTGATAAATCCTGTTTGATCAACATCCACTAGTTTTGAGATTTGAAGTTGCAGTCGAGAGGTGAGAATCTTGCCTACAATTTTGATTGGACAACCCTGTAGGGAAATGGGACGGAAGGCACCAGGTGTGACTGCATCTGAGGTCTTGGGTAGTAGTACCACATAAGCGCGATTTGTGCGTTCTAAGTCAGCAACACCATCGTAGAAGGCATCAAGGAATTCCATCACAGAAGGCA
Source organism: Miscanthus floridulus (assembly GCF_019320115.1). NCBI lineage: Eukaryota > Viridiplantae > Streptophyta > Magnoliopsida > Poales > Poaceae > Miscanthus > Miscanthus floridulus. Next base: position 15,906,968 of record NC_089593.1, on the reverse strand, counting down.
TCACTAAATTCCAGGCTGAGCGATAGAACCCTGGGCCAAAGCCATCAGGACCAGGGGCACTGATGGGGTTCATGGCTCTGATTGCAGCACGTGCCTCTGAGACAGTGAATGGAGTAATCAGAGGCAATGAATCCACTCGAGGAAGGTCTCTGTAGATTCCATGAACATCGAACTCCCAAGATGTTGCTGCAGGACTTCCAAGCAATGAGGTGAAATGGTTGCTCAATATTTGCTCTTTGTCTACATGACTAGTGAAGCGTACCCCCTGCACTTCTAGAGCTTTAATATGGTTCTTGCGTAGCCGCTGTGAGGCATGTGCATGGTGGAATCTTGTGTTTTCATCACCTTCTTTCACAACTCTGAATTTTCCCCTCTGCTTCCAATATGCAGCCTGAGCCTTGAGAAGCTGGAGAAGCTTTTCTCGACACAGAGACCTAAGAGTAGTTTCACCTAAACATAGACGACGATGCTCTTCGAGCAGATCAAGCAGACGAATGATAAATTTGCAGTTGTTAATAAGGAGGGGTGTGTGTTTGTGTTTTGACCATTTCTTGGTGACGCGGCGAGTGTCCTTCAACCTAGCTGCAAGCACGCCCACCGGACCACCTGCATTGTTAGTAGCAGCATGCCAAACCGGTTCAATAGCAGGGAGGAAAGAGGGGTCATGCAGCCAAGCATTCTCGAAGCGGAAGCGACGAGTTTTGGGAATAGAGGTGTCAATTGTGATGAGGAGTGGAGTGTGATCAGAGGTGGCGTGAGGGAGTGAAGTGAGAGTGGTGTTTGGCACAACAGAGTCTAGGTGCAAGTTAAAAAAGACTCGATCAAGGCGAGCAAGAGTGGGGATTTCCCGCTTGTTCGACCAGGTGAACAGTCTGTCAAGAAGAGGCAGCTCCACAAGAGAAAGGTCGTGGATGGCCAAGTTGAAGATTTCTGCAAGGTGAGCATTGAAGTTATCATTGTTTTTCTCATCGGGAGTACGGATGAGGTTGAAGTCACCAGCGATGATCCAGGGGCCAGTAACAATACCTGCAATCTCTCTGAGTTCGTCAAGGAATTCAGGAGTTTGTTGGTGATCAGAGGGAGCATAGACATTTGTAAGAGTGAAAGTGAGATCAGAGAGTGCGGCGGTGAGGGTGGTGGTGACTGAGAAGGAACGAATGTCAGCTGAAAGAAGAGTGAGCTGGGAGTCGTCCCAGGTGGTGGTAACGCCACCACGAGAGCCATCAGCAGCTAGGAAACAATGTCCACGGAGGTTGGCAGGAAGGAAGGATCTGAATTTTGGTGGCGAGATGGCGCTGAGTTTAGTTTCCTGGATGCAAGCAACAGTGGGGTGGCAAGTGACAAGAGTATCTCGTACAGCGATACATTTTTCATCCTCGCCAAGGCCGCGCACATTCCAGGACACAATGGTTAACTTGCGATTTGAGCTCATTTGGAACTCTTCAACACCTGATTCAGGGATTCAGCGGCAGAGGCAGGCAGCCCAGCAGTACCCGCCATATCCCGCAAGTCCGTTGCATTCAGAGTCCTCTTGCGGAGGAGTCCAAGGCGTTTCACCTGAACTTGGAGGTCTTTTGAGCAGCCTGCAAGTTCATTCTTTAGCGCTTTTAGGCGTGATGCTTTAGTGGACATGTCCACAAAGTTGGCAGCTTCCTTCTCCCGTAGACGCACACTGTGGCGTTCCTTAGGCAGCTGGTCTCCCTTCTTGTGTTTGGCAGCTTTGTCTACGGCCCGTTTGACACGAGCACGGATTTTCCGTGCTGAGAGCTCATGGGCAGAATCGTCGTCGAGCGAATCCAGCAACAGCTGAGGCTCGGGAGAGTCGGCTGGCAGGGTGACAGACGGTGCGGTGGCTGGGGCGGCAGCAGAGGCTGAGGAAGTGCGAATGGTGATAGGAAGATCGGGGAGCGGCGGCAACAGCAAACGCCGTGGCTGGTGGATGAGCATATGCAGTAGTGCGGCAACTTCGGCGAGCGATGCAACAGCACGAAACAAGGTGGGTGCAATGGTATGGCGTGGTGGTGCTGGAGTCGAAAGTGGTTGCAGCGAGGCTATGGATGGTGCGGGGAGAAGGCACAGAGGGCGCGCGTGCGGAGAAGCTGGGTGGAGAGGAGGTGGGAGTAAAAGCGGCGCTGGGCGAAAGAAAGGCATGCTGGAACTTGCTGCCGCATCCATGGGCTTTGCCAACGGCCAAAGCACGCAGAACATCGACAGAACAAATGGTGCCAGCGGATACATCGCGTACCCACAGGCCACACGGCACGCTGTTGACGTCCTTGACTAGAACGACAACCCGGAGCTCAAGAAATCCTTGGCGGCTAGAGCGGTTCTGGCTACCTGGGTTGGTTGCTTCACAGGGGCCACTGCCTTTGTAGCTATGCATATGCACTGGATGCATGGGCGGGGCTGGTGGAGTAGGAGTGGTGTGGCTGCTGCTGGGTGCAGGTGGGATGGTGGCGCGGCGAGCGGGGTGGCCCCGCGAAGTGAAGGAGCTGTTGGTTGGCTTGGCACAGTGGCGTTCCCGATGCCCCGAGAGCCCACACCGACGGCAGCGAACAGGTTCGCGGCAGGCACGTATCTGATGGTCAGTGGCGAAACAACGGAAGCAAGCAGTGGAGGATATGCGAACGCCAGCAAGGCGAGCTGGTGGTTTTGGTGGCGGGGTGGAACCAAGCAATAGTGCGTCGCGATATGAATGCGGCGGTGTGGGATGAGGTGCAAAAGCGGAGACAATTTGATCTGACTGCACCCGAGGCAGAGGGAGGAGAGGCGGCAAGGAGCTGTTGGAGACCCACTTGGCATTTAATGTAGCAGCTCTGGAGCTGGATGGCAGCGCCGAAAGCTGATCGCTCAGTTTGACTTGTGCTATGACCTTGCCATTACTGTCTGGCCCCACTTGCAGTCTTTCTTTGGGAACAGGCTCCTTCTCCAACTCCGGCCGGCAATGGACGGCGGCTTCGGCCGCAGCCTGAGAGGCATGGAGGAGGAACAAAGTTGTGCCAAGCTTCTGTGCACCACGCGCAAGAATAATGTTCGCGACGTTCCTGCTGGCGACTTTCGTGGAGAAGACACCCAGAGAGGACATAGCGACGGAGAAACGCTCAGGCAGGGTGGTGAAACAGTAGTTCAGCATGTTGGCAACGATGGTAGAGCTCAGACGTGAGGGAGAGAGAGATGGACAGGTGATCCACAAGATCCCAGGAGCATCATGGGTGCGGAGGGGGGTGGTGACAAGAGAGAAACAATCCGAGAGGATTTTATTCTGGAAGAGAAGACCCGGTTTGGCAGCTAGTACTGACCTGCGAGGTGCCGGGGTTGTGCCGCTGGCCGGGGCAGTCGCCGCGTCGCCGGAGATGGCCGTGGAAGGTGGGTCGGCGAGTGGGGGAGGCGGTTCGCCAGAGGCACCGGCTGCGTGGTCGCGAGGGTGAATCATCGCTTTGGGTCAAATTCTAGCGATTTAGGCACTAGTTATCCTTTCTTTTGGGATGAAGTGTCCAGGCAAAGCATAAGGACGTAGCCTGTATAAATATTTAGCAAAGAAGGAATCTATTGGTGGTTCATATTCCAGAATCCAAAGATATAAATATATTGCATCACTTTATTATCGCATTTCAATCATACTAGGAGAGCAAAAGAACCCACCAGGACCAAAGCAGCCATAAGGAAACTGAAACCTTTGCAATTGAAGGGGGCTTCCTGTGAAATGAAGTAAGCTGAAACAGAGGAGCCAATAAAAAAGGTGTGATCAAATACAGAATGTAGTGTGTAAGGTCCCTAAGAAATTAAATGCTGGAATTTTCCAAGTTGATACAAAAGGTGATTGCTCACATGTTAGTGGGTTCATTAAAAGTGGTGCCAACATTCTAGCCACAGACTCTACGGTTGCGATAAGACCTTGTGCCTTCCCCTGAGAGAAACAACTGGTTGATAATACATAATTTTTTTTCTCGAACAGATAACACAGAATATCAGAGTATGCACATAAAACGTTTCAAGATTGAATTAACAAAAAAGCCATGTTAAGTGGCGTATGGACATGTACCTGATCAGTTGCGAGTACTTCCAAAGAAATGATAGCATAAATCTACATATTTGCATATTTCAATGCTAGTAAGTATGCAATAATGAAATATCACTGGAAAATTTGGAATGCACTGAAAATATTGAATTTGGAACTGAAAATATTGAACCCCTAAGACAGCACATGGCCCTCTTCTCATCTCTCGTCAGGTTGTAGCTCGCGCCCGGAAGGTCGACTTTCTCGCTCTACGTCGCCGGTGTCGGGTGAATTTCGGTCATAATGTCCTGGTTGACAAGATCTATCTGTGACTTCAGACCCTCCTTCGTCTTAGTCTTGATGTCTAGCAGGACGCCAATGGAGTTTTTGAAGACATTCTTCTCGAGGTGCATGCAGTCGATGGCATGGGGCGTATCTAGTTCCTTCCAGTACGACAGGTACTTGAAGAAACATGACTGCTTCTTGAAAGGAACAGGGGCGATAGGTGGTTCCTCCATCTTATCCCGCTTCCTCTTCTTCCTTGTTGTGATCCCATCTTCCTCTTTCTTCTCCTTTTCGAACTCAACGTCTATGCCCTTCACCATGTCAAACACCTTTTGCCCGTACCTCGTCCTTTCTGGCTCGTCAATTTGAGGCTCGTCCTGGTTGTTGAAGTACTTATTCATCGTAGCTGCCCAGTACCTGTGCTTTTTGACGAGGAATCGCCTATGCCTCATGTACACCATCTTCTTAGACGCATTAATGTAAGTGTAGCAGGTACCGTCAATGCAAACTACGCAACCTGACTTACCTTTGATCTGCCCCGACAGTGAAAAAAGACCAGGGTAATCGGTGATGGTGACAAAGATTATGGCTTTTAGAGTGAACTCTTTCTTTTGGGACGCATCCATCATCTTGACCCCTTCTTCCCATAGTATCTTCATGTCCTTTAAAAGGTCCTAATGGCTAGAGGGGGGTGAATAGCCCATAAAAATTTCTATAACAACACTACGCAAAGCGGTTAGACAAATATGAGACGAAGCGAATATTGCGCTAGCCTACTAAGAATGTAAGCCACCTACCATAATTCTAGTTGCTATTGTCTATAAGCACTCAAAGGCTATGTCACTACATTAAATTAGTGAGCTCTCAAACACTAATTAAAGAGCCTCACTAACCACTAGACATGACTCTTGCTTGCCCTCAAAACTATCTACACTAAAGGGCCAAGCTACACTAAGAAATGCGCGGGAAGGAAGGAGTGTTATACCGCCGTGTAGAGGAATGAGCCAATCACCAAAGGGGCCAATCAATCACAAGAATGAATACCAATGAAGACCAATCACCTCGGGATCAAATGATGACACAATGATTTTTTACCATGGTTGACTTGCTTATCGGCAAGCTAGTCCTTGTTGTGGCGATTCACTCACTTGGAGGTTCACGCGCTAATTAGCATCACACGCCAAACCCTCAATAGGGTGCCGCACAACCAATACAAGATGAGGATCACACAAGCCACACGCAATCTACTAGAGTTGCCTTTCGTGATCTCCTACGGGGAAGGCACAAGAACCCCTCACAATGTCAACGATCGGAGCCGGCAACAATCACCAGTAGCCGCTCAACGATCCACCAATCACCGGGGCGTCTAGGTGTCGGCAAACACCAAGAGTAACAAGAACTCCACCAGTCCAAATCGCCCAACTAGTGCCACAAGATGCTAGAACACTAAGTAATGCACTAGAGGCTCTCCAATCTCACTCAAGATGATGAAATCAAGTGTGCAAGTGAGTGAAGTGGTGTGCTCAGCTCTCAATGGGTGTATGCAGCTGTTAGAAGTGCCAAGAGAGTGGCCAAGGCCGGCCACTAGCTCTATTTATAAGTTCACAAGCAAATAGAGCCGTTAACCCTTTGGAGCAGCTTTCTGTGAGGGCACCGGACACGGCAGTGCCTGGCACCGGACATGCCGGTGCTCCTCCCAACGGTCGCTTTTCAACGGCTATAAACTAGCCGTTGGGGGCACCGAACAGGGTGGCGGTGGCACCGCCCTTAGGGTGCCGGTGACCATCTGGCCATCTGCCCGAATACCCCCTTCTCTAGACTTTTATGGCGGTGCACCGCCATCAGGGCGACGGTGCCTGCGGCGGTGCCCAACAGCCCTTCCCTTGCTCTCTGGATAAAAGAGGCGGTGCCACTGCCCCACCAACAGCGGTGATCAGGCGGTGCACCGCCCTCTCCATGGCGGTGAACACCGGACGCACCGGTGCCCGCGCCTCCACTGCTGCTCTCGGCCAGAGTCCAGGTGGGCACCGCCCTCTAGGGGTGGCGGTGCCACCGGACAGGGTGGCGGTGCTCCCCAGGGCAACCCGCGGCTCTCGGCTTCCTAGCCGGTCACCGCCACAGGGGTGGCAGTGCCCCAGTGGCAGCACCCCAAGTCGAGTTTCGCCTTCGTTTCTTCACCTTTCTCACCACCTTTGCAAATGTGCTAACACTCCAAGTGTTTCACCATCACGTGCAAGTGTGTTAGCATTTTTCACAAATATTTTTCAAAGGTTATTCACTTCTCACCGATTGTGCACTAGGCCTAAAATGCAATGCAAGTATTTCAACATCTAGTGGCACTAGATGATCGAGTTGTCCGATAAGAGCTCCTCTCTTAATAGTACGACCATCTATCCTAAATGTGATCACACTCTCTATAGTGTCTCGATCACCGAAAACAAAATACCAAAAGGGATTATGGTGGTGAAGGCAGTGAGGAGGAGGAGAGAGGCTTCCGACCATATTCATCGGCTAGCTGGCCTACGAAAGGAAATCCTATAATTCTGAAAATCCGTGCTACCTGCACTTGAGCAAAAGAGATGATCAGACAAGTATTCATTGCCTTAAGGAAATGCCCCCACTTAGGGGCACATATCTTATTTTGTGATTAATGGAAACATAGTAAGTTGTATGAACATATTTTTGCTAAGAATAATGTGAAAGGTTAGGTTTCATGGATGCATCAAGAGTAGAGCCACCGAAACCAGCATGACAAATCAGGTGAGTAAAGCCTCCAACATCTGAGTTTGTAGCCTTCAAATTTGAGATGTGCAGTTCAGATTCGTCTAACAAACTTTGTAAGTCCGATTGGGTTGACCGAACGGGCCAGAGACCTACGGGCTACGGTGACCATGTCCACAAAAATGGTGCTGGCCCCAGAGCCCGATGCCCAGAAACAGAGGTCCACATCTCAAAAGAAGAAGAACAAGAAGGAAGAAACAGAAACAGAGATCATCCCCTACCTTGCACACCAATCGTAGCACAGAAGTGGCAATAAGAAACCATCCTGGATTTTAGAAATCTACCGCAGCTGACTAGATACATGAGATCGAGAATTTGGGATTTGGAAACATACCGAGGACTCCAAGCCGGTGAGGTAGATGGCCTCCGGGCATGATCTGCTGTCGTTGGCGGTGCAGAGCACAGCGGTGACCTTGTCGACGAGCGCCGGCACGGTCATCGCCCCGGCGACCAAGTAGAGCACCAGACCCACGATCAGGTGCTACACCGGCGGCCTCATCGCCACCTCGCCTTCTCCAAAAGCTCTCATCTCCTTCCACTCCGGCTGGCCGCCCGGGCCCGGCCTCTTCTTGGCAGGATGTCTGTTGCCGGTTGGTTTCAACTTGCAAGCCGGTAGGCAACAACAGGGTGTGAGAGCACTTCGTATCAGGCACCATCATATCAGCTTCACTTAAAAAAGTTTTCTAAAAGGAGAGAAAATGATAAGGTGACGTTAGCCGTGAAAATGATAGGCCAGAAATATCAGATCAAAGGATAGTAGAATACGTATCCCATATTGTAGCTCTTTTTTTTTGCGCTCAATCAATATCACATCTCCTTACGGATACTTATTCTGACCTTTTGCTCGTTTATTTGGGCCCTCTTGCCATGGTTCTTTTCAGTCCTACTGTGTTCTCCTGTTGCAGTCATGATCGCTCGTAGCTTTCAGACTGTGGAAATTACTGAAAAGAAAACTTGTGCGGGTAGCTAATATGACAACAGGGGCAGCAACAGCAGGTTTGCAAGGGAACAAGTTGCCTAATAATACAAAAGAGATCTAACCATAGTCCCAACCAAGAAACTATCATGGTTTCTATGGCTATTAATTAGAGTGCCAACCAGAGGTGAAGCCTGCTCAAAATAGACCCCGGTGCACACTCTATATATCGAATATAAAGGAACGTATACAATTTTAAAGGAAAAATACTTGGAAAATTTGAGGAATATATTAGCAAACTTTTGCTTTACCATGGTGCACCCGAGGAAGCCAATGTAGCTTCGCCCCTAGTGCCAACTAAACAAAATGATGATGTATATTGTATCATTAGATTTAATAAGAAAGAGAGGAGGAAATAATTTCTTATACAAGAAACTATATGTCTACATGAAAACCAAGATAGAATAAGATGTGATAAGTGGATGATAGGAGAAAGATCAGATCAAACAATAGTTCTCCTTTCCAACTTTAATTGTTGTTCTCTCTTCATCTTAATGGTGAATTGAGGTGTTCTAGGTGCACTAACCTCAGTAGTGTCCCTCCCAGGCAAGCATTTGTGAGTTTCAATGTTTGTCTACTAACAGTAGATAGTCTGCTTTTCTCGATTTGCGGTAGCGATTGATACATGTTCGAGTGCTTTGTTTTGACCAACATTTATGTCAATATGTTTTTTAGGCAACTCCGCTGGGTACGAAGAAATATTCATGGCCAATGGCCAATGGCAATGATGTTACCTATGTTAACCCTAAGAATGTGGTCCATCCCATGCTCGGACAATGTAACTTCCTGAGGAGATCTATCAATAACTGGTGGAGCGGAGGTAGGCAACAAATTAGCTTTGGCAACCTCTATTTCCTTAGATTGTTAATTAAGAGTCGTAATATTTTTCATTCAAGGATTACCTCATAAATATCTTCTCCATCATCACTTGAAGATGAAGGGTTGTCACTTATATCGCTTACAATATTACCTTTTGCCATGAAGCATTTTTGTGATGACATTGTGAAAAGTCTTCTTGGGGCCAATGGTGGTGAAGTCTTTGTTTGATTCACCGATTGAGCTTGAACTTGTGTCTTCACCACTCATCTACTCTTGAAATACATGGGAATAAGCATGTTGGTTCTTCCTTCCTTCTTCTTCTTGTCCTTAATCTTGTTCTTGATGTTGTGCACATGTATGCTGCAGCCTGCAATTGTGTACCACCCACTTGTACAAGATCTTCACATGCGTGTCCATCTTCGTTGCGTGGTTGCCGATTGCTCTTGGGCACTCTTCATCACACTTGAGAAGCTTGATGCATCACCACCACTTTTATCCCCTTCTTCTTCTTTCTTCAATTGAATGCTTATAGATCAAGAGTACATACTAGGGGGAGGTGAATAAGCGGTTTTAACTAAAATCACAAACGCTATGCAAAATTTATTAGTAACACAAGAGAGCCCCAAATTCTATTTTTGCTAAGTTAGGTGAAGGTTTACAATCTACGGTGACATGTAATAATTTAATGTCTAGGAATGTAAAGTACTCAAAGTAAAATACAAGAATGTAAATTGAGCACATAGCACAAGAGATAACCGATCGCGAGACAAGACTTTTATCCCATGGTATCAATGCTTGCTGGTCTATTTCACATTGAGGTGGATTCAATGTTCAACTGCTCCTCTATCAAGACACCGATTGATCTTGAGCTGATTGGAACCAAAGAACCGCTCTAGGGAGGTGAGCACAAAACCTCTCGCAACCAACTCTAGGACACCTTCACAATCTTTTTTGAAGTGCTCCACGGATCCATGATCTCTAAGATGTCTAGGAGGCGACATCTTCCAAGAGTAACAAGTTGATGTCACTTGCGTGAAGACTTGCTAGTGCCACAAAGCTCAAACTTTTTTTTTGCGCAACAGCTCAAACTTTTTTTTATAACTACAAAGCTCAAACTTTGATGCTATCCCACGTGAAGTGTATGAGAGAGATTGAGGTGGAAGACGGCTCAAGTACGTGCATGTCAAAAAAAAACTTTCCAAATGGCCAAAAAGATCTCCCTCATGACCCTAATTTCGAGGCCTATGTAAAGTAATACTCCCTCTGATTTTAAATATACAATGTTTAGACAGAGAGCATGAATTTGACCATGCATCGTCATCTGCATGCGTCCAACAAGTCATCGGTGCAACGACTGGTAGTTCGCTTTGCAGATACCAAGCTCATCAGTCCAATCTTATGTAACACCCTAAAATTTGTTTCTTTTGAAAATAGGTTTAAAATGATTTATTTTTGAATTTTGTGCTCATGAAATATAGGAAAATAAAATTTTTCATTAAATTAAAATTCATTAGAAGGTAGCAATATGTTTGAGCATACACGCCCTTGCATTTGATTTATTTAGTTGAGTGGTTTTGATTGAAAATTTAAAATGGTTAAAATTGCTTTTGCAAATGAAATTAAAAATAGCTTTGAAGTAAAAGAAAAGAAAATTAGAAAATAAAAGAATTTAAAAAGTTGTAAAAATTATTTTTGAAAACTTACTAAAATTTGCACACTTTTATTTGAATTGAAAAGTATATTCAAAACTTTATTCAAGGAGAATTTCAGGTCCTACCATGTCCCGTTAGGTGAGGTAGAACTTAAGCAAGAAGAGTTCCTCAGCTTGAAGCAAGGATCTATGTCAGTGTGTGAGTATCGTAACCGGTTCACTCAATTGTCATGCTATGCTCCAAAAGAGGTGGATAGTGATGCTAAAAAACAAAAACGCTTTTTGAAAGGACTGAATGATGATTTGCAACTACAGCTGATGACAGTGGTGTATGCCGACTATCAAACATTGGTGGACAGAGCAATTGTAATTGAGAACAAGCGTCGAGAGATGGAAGAGAAGAAGAGAAAATATGACCTTCAATGCCAGTTAAGAAATACTCGTCTCCGTTTCGCTACACAACCAAAATATCAGTCACACCCTATGAATCTGCTTGAAAGTAATGATCAAGATCAGTATCATCAACCTAATAATGAAGTGCAGCATTTTAGTTCTCAAGAGCCATGTCTGTCATCTCCCCCTATCACCTTGATAACGACAAATATTTCTACTAGTAAGGAAGGTTATGATTGTGGTGAGATTGAACACTATAAGAACGATTGTTTTGAGAAGTTTGCTGAGAGTAATCGAAGCCAGAATCAACAGCAGCAGGAGTCAGAACAGAACGTCCATAAGGAGTAGGTGCAAGGCAATAAGTTAAAGCGAAACTACATTCAAGGCTGGTTGAACAATGTGGATCTAATTACCACTCATAGAGCTAAGGAGGTTGTATATGGTTTGATTGCAGTAAGCTCAGATACTGCTATGGTGTTATTTGATCCCAGTGCATCACATTCATTCATTTCTAGGGAATATGTGGAAGAACATCAGATAACTATGCTTCCGATGAGGAAACCCCTAATAGTTAACTCTCTAGGAGGAGAAAAGAAGGCAAACCACTTATGCCCAAAAGTTAGTCTTAACATAAAAGGGAAGAACTTCGAGGCAAACCTTATAGTTTTGGAGTAAATGAACATTGATCCTTGCAAATGGATGGTTATCTGCTTGTAAAGAAGTGATTAAGTATGCCCAACGTTCGGTGAACTTGTTGCTACTCAATTGCTAAAATCATGACTCATTAAAAGCTAATAGTAGTTAAACCAGTGTTAGCCTTTTGAGCCTCATGAACCCCATGTTATATTTGTTGAGTACGACATGTACTTACGCTTTCTTTACTTTTTAATTCTTTGGATAAAAATCCCGGATGGGTACTAGATTGCTAGAGTTTGGAGGAATTAGGCTTGTGGTCAACTAGTCAGTTGTCCCTGTGGATTTAGAGTTTCGCCTGAAGATCGGAGTTGTCTTTCCACTGTCTATACTTTGAGGTTATATTCTTTATACTAATACGTTATGTATTTAAGCATTGTCTATTGATATTACCCTTATTTGTAGTTATATGTGAGATTTGACTTCCTGGGCTCACATATAGTGTGTATCTGGTTTTGTCCTTAAAACCGAATGCTATAAAGTGGTATCAGAGCAATGCTGACTGTAGGACGCAAGCCTAGTTAGAAATTGGCCGTCTTAAGGTTTTGAAATTGCTATAAAATCCTTGTTCTATAAATCTTGATGTTTTCTTCTCTACTATATATCTATCCTTGATATTTATCTCCTCCTTGATGCTTGTTTTAAGCCTTTGTTCTCATCTTCACTCCTTGGTTTGATATGCTTTTAGAACCGTTCCTCATCACCTTCTTGCGTAATTTGAAGACGAGTCTTAGGATTGTTACCCTAGTACAATGAGGTTGATAGTATCGCAAGTTGAGTCAACGATTGAATTGTGCACCATTAGTGCTTTGTTGAATTGTCATTATGCTTCTGCTTATTTTGAATCTTTGTAATGATTGCAATGATTTCATTGGGTGTTCCCATAATTTCATTTAGCTTATAGGCCTAAGGTATAAGGATTAATAAAATAAATAGTTGTGTTATGATTTTCTTCGGTTCTCCCTATCCTGTCCTTCCAGAGCAGACTGCACTCTTTGGCTTATGACTCTAATTTTGGATGACCAAAAATCATGAGAAAATTCTGGACAATATTAGACTTCAATATCTTTCTCTGAGCGTAACAATCAGCTAGATAGCTATTTTGGTTATGGAAATATGAAAATCACAAGGCAATGCATCTGTGCTGTTTGGAACCTAGAACAGTTTCTCTTGTGCACTGTTTTAAACCAAGTTAACTGCAGAATTTGGAGAAATTGTTCTATAAGAAAGTTGTGGAGAATTCGATAAGCTTTCCAACGGTATAAGCTATAACTTCATTGGATTAATAGAATGAGAGTTACAGCTGTTCTACTGCACTGCTGTTTTTCTACTCGTGAGGAATTTTAGATTTCTTGTTCTTGCCCATATACAAGAGTATCAATGGGATGACATAACTCCTTGATATTAGTTAGCTCATCTAGAAGGAGGTGCAAGTTACCCTTTTTGTCCTCTAGTTGATCTTTTCTTAAGGGGGTAGCTAAGTTGAAGGATTTCTAAGATGAAGTTTCTTACATTCTAGCGTTTCGTTTGGAAGTATTAGTTATCTCTGGGGTTTGGTGTTCTCTTGTCTCAATTGCCATCAATCATATCTTGTCATCCCTTGAAGCTACAATTAAGGATGTTATGAATGACTGGGTTCTAATTCATACATGTTGAAAATAGATGGTTGCTATCAGGAGAAGTGCTTCACAAGGTGCTAGAAGGAATCCTGCCAATTCTAATCCACCACCATCCAATTCCCCATCTATAGAGCAGGCTTTGATGATGCAGACTCGGTTATTAAAGACTATTGCCCAAAGTGTGTTGAATAACCCGCAACAAGCACCACCTATTGACAAGCGTAGTGAATTTATGAAGGGATACCCACCGACATTCTCTCATACAAGCAAACCACTAGAAGCTGATGACTGGCTTAGAGCTGTGGAGCGACAATTGGACATAGCTCAGTGTGACGACCGTGAAAAGGTGCTTTATGCTTCCGGTCAACTGTAAGGAATTGCTCAAGATTGGTGGGAGTCATTTAAGTATGGGCGTCCTGACAATGCTCCTGCTATCATTTGGCAGGAATTCAAGGAGAATTTTAGGTCCTACCATGTCCCATTAGGTGAGGTAGAACTTAAGCAAGAAGAGTTCCTCAGCTTGAAGCAAGGATCTATGTCAGTGTGTGAGTATCGTAACCGGTTCACTCAATTGTCACGCTATGCTCCAAAAGAAGTGGATAGTGATGCTAAGAAACAAAAACGCTTTTTGAAAGGATTGAATGATGGTTTGCAACTACAGCTGATGACAGTGGTGTATGCTGACTATCAAACATTGGTGGACAGAGCAATTGTAATTGAGAACAAGCATCGAGAGATGGAAGAGAAGAAGAGAAAACGTGACCTTCAATGCTAGTTAAGAAATACTCGTCTCTGTTTTGCTACACAACCAAAATATCAGTCATACCCTATGAATCTGCTTGAAAATAATGATCAAGATCAGTATCATCAACCTAATAATGAAGTGCAGCATTTTAGTTCTCAAGAGCCATGTCTGTCATCTCCCCCTATCACCTTGATAATGACAAATATTTCTACTAGTAAGGAAGGTTATGATTGTGGTGAGATTGAACACTATAAGAACGATTGTTTTGAGAAGTTTGCTGAGAGTAATCGAAGCCAGAATCAACAGCAGCAGGAGTCAGAACAGAACGTCCATAAGGAGTAGGTGCAAGGCAATAAGTTAAAGCGAAACTACATTCAAGGCTGGTTGAACAATGTGGATCTAATTACCACTCATAGAGCTAAGGAGGTTGTATATGGTTTGATTGCAGTAAGCTCAGATACTGCTATGGTGTTATTTGATCCCAGTGCATCACATTCATTCATTTCTAGGGAATATGTGGAAGAACATCAGATAACTATGCTTCCGATGAGGAAACCCCTAATAGTTAACTCTCTAGGAGGAGAAAAGAAGGCAAACCACTTATGCCCAAAAGTTAGTCTTAACATAAAAGGGAAGAACTTCGAGGCAAACCTTATAGTTTTGGAGTAAATGAACATTGATCCTTGCAAATGGATGGTTATCTGCTTGTAAAGAAGTGATTAAGTATGCCCAACGTTCAGTGAACTTGTTGCTACTCAATTGCTAAAATCATGACTCATTAAAAGCTAATAGTAGTTAAACCAGTGTTAGCCTTTTGAGCCTCATGAACCCCATGTTATATTTGTTGAGTACGACATGTACTTACGCTTTCTTTACTTTTTAATTCTTTGGATAAAAATCCCGGATGGGTACTAGATTGCTAGAGTTTGGAGGAATTAGGCTTGTGGTCAACTAGTCAGTTGTCCCTGTGGATTTAGAGTTTCGCCTGAAGATCGGAGTTGTCTTTCCACTGTCTATACTTTGAGGTTATATTCTTTATACTAATACGTTATGTATTTAAGCATTGTCTATTGATATTACCCTTATTTGTAGTTATATGTGAGATTTGACTTCCTGGGCTCACATATAGTGTGTATCTGGTTTTGTCCTTAAAACCGAATGCTATAAAGTGGTATCAGAGCAATGCTGACTGTAGGACGCAAGCCTAGTTAGAAATTGGCCGTCTTAAGGTTTTGAAATTGCTATAAAATCCTTGTTCTATAAATCTTGATGTTTTCTTCTCTACTATATATCTATCCTTGATATTTATCTCCTCCTTGATGCTTGTTTTAAGCCTTTGTTCTCATCTTCACTCCTTGGTTTGATATGCTTTTAGAACCGTTCCTCATCACCTTCTTGCGTAATTTGAAGACGAGTCTTAGGATTGTTACCCTAGTACAATGAGGTTGATAGTATCGCAAGTTGAGTCAACGATTGAATTGTGCACCATTAGTGCTTTGTTGAATTGTCATTATGCTTCTGCTTATTTTGAATCTTTGTAATGATTGCAATGATTTCATTGGGTGTTCCCATAATTTCATTTAGCTTATAGGCCTAAGGTATAAGGATTAATAAAATAAATAGTTGTGTTATGATTTTCTTCGGTTCTCCCTATCCTGTCCTTCCAGAGCAGACTGCACTCTTTGGCTTATGACTCTAATTTTGGATGACCAAAAATCATGAGAAAATTCTGGACAATATTAGACTTCAATATCTTTCTCTGAGCGTAACAATCAGCTAGATAGCTATTTTGGTTATGGAAATATGAAAATCACAAGGCAATGCATCTGTGCTGTTTGGAACCTAGAACAGTTTCTCTTGTGCACTGTTTTAAACCAAGTTAACTGCAGAATTTGGAGAAATTGTTCTATAAGAAAGTTGTGGAGAATTCGATAAGCTTTCCAACGGTATAAGCTATAACTTCATTGGATTAATAGAATGAGAGTTACAGCTGTTCTACTGCACTGCTGTTTTTCTACTCGTGAGGAATTTTAGATTTCTTGTTCTTGCCCATATACAAGAGTATCAATGGGATGACATAACTCCTTGATATTAGTTAGCTCATCTAGAAGGAGGTGCAAGTTACCCTTTTTGTCCTCTAGTTGATCTTTTCTTAAGGGGGTAGCTAAGTTGAAGGATTTCTAAGATGAAGTTTCTTACATTCTAGCGTTTCGTTTGGAAGTATTAGTTATCTCTGGGGTTTGGTGTTCTCTTGTCTCAATTGCCATCAATCATATCTTGTCATCCCTTGAAGCTACAATTAAGGATGTTATGAATGACTGGGTTCTAATTCATACATGTTGAAAATAGATGGTTGCTATCAGGAGAAGTGCTTCACAAGGTGCTAGAAGGAATCCTGCCAATTCTAATCCACCACCATCCAATTCCCCATCTATAGAGCAGGCTTTGATGATGCAGACTCGGTTATTAAAGACTATTGCCCAAAGTGTGTTGAATAACCCGCAACAAGCACCACCTATTGACAAGCGTAGTGAATTTATGAAGGGATACCCACCGACATTCTCTCATACAAGCAAACCACTAGAAGCTGATGACTGGCTTAGAGCTGTGGAGCGACAATTGGACATAGCTCAGTGTGACGACCGTGAAAAGGTGCTTTATGCTTCCGGTCAACTGTAAGGAATTGCTCAAGATTGGTGGGAGTCATTTAAGTATGGGCGTCCTGACAATGCTCCTGCTATCATTTGGCAGGAATTCAAGGAGAATTTTAGGTCCTACCATGTCCCATTAGGTGAGGTAGAACTTAAGCAAGAAGAGTTCCTCAGCTTGAAGCAAGGATCTATGTCAGTGTGTGAGTATCGTAACCGGTTCACTCAATTGTCACGCTATGCTCCAAAAGAAGTGGATAGTGATGCTAAGAAACAAAAACGCTTTTTGAAAGGATTGAATGATGGTTTGCAACTACAGCTGATGACAGTGGTGTATGCTGACTATCAAACATTGGTGGACAGAGCAATTGTAATTGAGAACAAGCATCGAGAGATGGAAGAGAAGAAGAGAAAACGTGACCTTCAATGCTAGTTAAGAAATACTCGTCTCTGTTTTGCTACACAACCAAAATATCAGTCATACCCTATGAATCTGCTTGAAAATAATGATCAAGATCAGTATCATCAACCTAATAATGAAGTGCAGCATTTTAGTTCTCAAGAGCCATGTCTGTCATCTCCCCCTATCACCTTGATAATGACAAATATTTCTACTAGTAAGGAAGGTTATGATTGTGGTGAGATTGAACACTATAAGAACGATTGTTTTGAGAAGTTTGCTGAGAGTAATCGAAGCCAGAATCAACAGCAGCAGGAGTCAGAACAGAACGTCCATAAGGAGCAGGTGCAAGGCAATAAGTTAAAGCGAAACTACATTCAAGGCTGGTTGAACAATGTGGATCTAATTACCACTCATGGAGCTAAGGAGGTTGTATATGGTTTGATTGCAGTAAGCTCAGATACTGCTATGGTGTTATTTGACCCCAGTGCGTCACATTCATTCATTTCTAGGGAATATGTGGAAGAACATCAGATAACTATGCTTCCGATGAGGAAACCCCTAATAGTTAACTCTCTAGGAGGAGAAAAGAAGGCAAACCACTTATGCCCAAAAGATAGTCTTAACATAAAAGGGAAGAACTTCGAGGCAAACCTTATAGTTTTGGAGTTAATGGACATTGATGTTATCCTTAGAAATGGATGGTTATCTGCTTGTAAAGGAGTGATTAAGTAAGCCCAACGTTCGGTGCTTCTAACCACACCATTAGGAGAAAGAATTGAGTATGAGGGTATTCAACTTGCACCTGAGGAATACGAGAATGACCTATTAGAAGGTGCATCGTATGAGGATAGTAATGTGGACTGTGAGTTTTTAGATGTTAGTGTAAAGGAGCGAACACCATTGGAGGATCTCAATACAAGTGACGATCATGCTTATGCAGATTAGCCAACCAGGATCTTAGAATCGCTCTTAATGAAAGATATAACTTGGAAAAATAAGAATCGAATAAAGGCAGAGTATCCATATCTCTTTTATCACTATCCTCCGAATCTCGAGGACGAGAGTCATCTTAAGGGGGTAGAATTGTAACACCCTAAAATTTGCTTCTTTTAAAAATAGGTTTAAAATGATTTATTTCTGAATTTTGTGCTCATGAAATATAGGAAAATAAAATTTTTCATTAAATTAAAATTCATTAGAAGGTAGCAACATGTTTGAGCATACATGCCCTTGCATTTGATTTATTTGGTTGAGTGGTTTTGATTGAAAATTTAAAATGATTAAAATTGCTTTTGCAAATGAAATTAAAAATGGCTTTGAAGTCAAAGAAAAGAAAATTAGAAAATAAAAGAATTTAAAAAGTTGTAAAAATTATTTTTGAAAACTTACTAAAATTTGCTCACTTTTATTTGAATTGAAAAGTATATTCAAAACTTTATTTGAAGTTGCATTTGGTTCATATTTGAATGTGGTTTGGAAATAGGAAAACAAAATAAAAAGGAAAAATCTTTTTCTCGGTTTCTGTCCCAACCGGCCTGTTCTCCCTCTCCCGGCCTAGTTCTCTCTCAGCCCTCGCAGGCCAGTGCGCTCTCTCCCGCGCGGCCCTCTTCCCCCCTCTCTTGCGTGGCCCAACTGGAGACTCAGCGGCAGCAGCCCACAACCGCGCCCGCGCCTTCCCCTCTGCACCGGCCCAACACCAGGCCATGGCCCAGCCAAGAGCCAGTCCGTACCCTAGCTTAGTAGCCAGCCATGCCTCGCGTCCCCTCCCTCTCTCTTGCGCCGATAGATGGGGCCACCCTATCAGGGCCGTCTGCTACCTCTCGTCCCCACGCCAGACTCCACCGCCGCCGTCGCCATGAGTCCGCCTCCGCTACAAGCCCTCTGGCGTGCCGCCCAAGCCAACTCCACCTCATAAATGCCACCTGGGCCTGCGCCGCCTCCCTATTCCACCTCTGAGCAGGTCTTTGCCCTCGCCTAGCGCTCGCAGCCGCCTTGCCCTAGCGCCGCCACCGCGCCGTCGGGTTCAAGCCATTGCTGCGCGCCGTCGCTGGTCCCCGCTCGCTTTGTTGGTCTCGATGAGTCCGCCTTGAGCTTCTCTCTCTCCCTGTGTCCTTGTTGCTCTCCATAGTGGACCGTAGGCTTCGATTCAACGAGCACCGCCGTACCGGCCATGGCGCCGCCGCCGTCAGGCTTGCCGCCAGCCACTTCCCCCTCCCGAGCAATCCTGGTCGTCTGATTTTGATCCGATGACCGAAAATAGAAGATACCCCTTTGCCGGTTTCTTTTACAAAAGAGCCCCTGTCCTTTTACAAATTCTAACCCGCGGTCCATTGCGTATTTCACATATTACGCCTTCTTCTTTTAAAAGCGTATTTTGTTCGGTTGACTTCAAAAATACGTTTTCACTTATTTACAGTTTTGTCGCTACCTTCTTTAGGCCATTACTTCTCCGTTTTAACTCCGATTTGACCCGTTCAACTTGCGTTAGGTTCGCAATTTCATAATCTACGTGTTCATACTACTGTTAGATAAGTTTCCAATTTTTAAAATTCAATGTTAGATTTAGTCTATTATTTTAATAAAGAAAATCTTGTTTAATTCATATCTTCTATGTTTTAACTCCGTTTTAGCCCATTCAAGTTGCGTTGGATTCGTAATAACATAAGCTATGCATTGGTAACAATGTTTATCATGTCACTATTTCTAGAATTTCATGGTTTAAACTCTAACTTGAATAATAATTATGTAACTGGATTTTATAAATAAAATATGATTTGGTTTACTTTAGTTTTATAATTTAAATCTAAAATTGACTTAATTCAATTTATATTATTTATAAAATATCTTATATATATATATGAATTTATATAGTTAAAATAAATAAAGCCTATAGTTTTCTTTTCCACGTATAAAGCAAACTTATCGGTAGATGTATTTTTTTCATCGTAGCTTTGATTAGCGTGCTTTTCGTGACTGTGTGTTCGTAGCGAAACGTAGATTCGTATTACAAATTTTTCATCTTGATTTTATGATTGATGTATTGTTCTAAATTAGATCTATTGTTTGCTTCGTGTATGATTGCATGGATGCTTGTGTGGTGCTTTATGATCATGTCCAATCGGTGAGTTATACGTGGTGAATCAAGAAGCAGATCTTTGCAGTTTTGGACTTGAAGAAGGATCCAAGTTTAAGGCCAGTATAGCATGGGATCTTTCTTGTCCTATACACCTTTAATCATTTAATTCATGTTGCATGTGTCTACCTTGACTACCACTAAGGATATCCTAGTATTTTGTTACCCTGTACCTTGATACCTTTGGGTTATTGCATTGGATAGTATGATGCTAGTGCTCAACTATATCCATGATCTTGTAACTTGACTAATGGATTATGCAATAAACATTAAAAAATGTTTTTAGCAATATGGAACAAAGGGGCTAGAGCATTGGGCTATTTTATGGTGCTATAGATTCCTCTCCCTATGGACTTATCTGTAAGTGATCATCCGGGACATACAGTACAGCTGTGAGGGCTATATGGCTCTGGCTTTAGCTCAGTATGAGGATCTTTTCTAGCTTGTTAGTGGTTACCTTTATGGCGCAAGAGGGGCTCTAATTTGTATGATCTCGGCTTGCCAAGAGGGTGCACTTTGGTTTCTTTGTATTTTGTTAGTCACTCCTTGGAGGGGGTGGGGGTTTCATGCTTATTGATGGGAAAACCTTAGCGGCCCTAACTTGTTAGACGAACCTTTTAAATGCTTCATAGTGAACCCTGCCGACCTTCCTTGGTAGTGGGTTAAGAGGCTCGCGACCTCGGGCGATAGGATAAATCATGACTCACAGTGAAAGTGTACAACCTCTGTAGAGTGTAAAACTGGTATATCAGCCGTGCTCACGGTCACGAGCGGCCTCGGAACCCTTACGGAATAGATGATGAACACAGATGATACTGATGATAAAGATGCTCATTAATGATTACTGTTTATGCTATTTATTATTCATGTTTACCTGATCATGTGTTAATATGGGCTTGTGGATGAACTTATTGCTACTCAATTGCTAAAATCATGACTCATTAAAAGATAATCGCAGTTAAACCAGTGTCAGTCTTTTGAGCCTTACGAACCCCATGTTATATTTATTGAGTATGACATGTACTTACGCTTGCTTACTTTTTAATTCTTTGGATAAAAATCCCGGATGGGTACCAGATTGCTAGAGTTTGAAGAAATTAGGCTTGTGGTCAATCAGTCAGTTGTCTCTGTGGATTTGGAGTCTTCGCCTGAAGATCGGAGTTGTCTTTCCGCTATCTATACTCTGAGGTTATATTCTTTATACTAATATGTTATGTATTTAAGCATTGTCTATTGATATTACCCTTATTTGTAGTTATATGTGAGATTTGACTTTCTATGCTCACATATGGTGTGTATCTGGTTTTATCCTTAAAACCGGATGCTACACCTTGCCACGGACAGTGGCAACTCTGCTTCGTCAACTGTATTCACAATCTTGAGCTAACCATGCATTAAGCCAACGAGAGAATTACTCATGTGCCCTGAATGTTATCAAAATACTTTGTAGACCACTAGAAAAGTTTCTGCGACATATATACCATCACTATAATTTTTCAGTTCTTTCTAAGCCACCAGCATTATTCAAAGTCCATGAAATATCTGTTAAGGGTAAAAGGATCATTGTCCCTTCATAGTTTTTCAGTTCGGTATTTGCCACTACGCCAAAAGATATGGCATTACTAATCAGCAACGCACCTCAAACAGGTGGATCCTACGTGGAAGAATTTTTTATTCCGTACCTTTTCTTCCTACTCTACGTGGGGCCTGCCTATACTAAACCGATCGACGGATGATGGTGGAGAGAGGCAATGGTGCTGACGGCAGTGGCATAAAGAGAACTATAAAACTGAAGGGACGATACAAATGTCACACAAAGAATTTCTAGTAACCTGTAGAGTATTTTTGTACATTCTAAGTCAATAGTGGTGCTTGCAGTCCTTCCTCATTACACTCGTCTGAACTTGGAACTTCTGTGCATTGGTCCCTGCCTTTTGGATTCAGCATCCAAGCAAAGCATAAAGATGTTGCCTGAAAAAAATTGTAGCATCACAATACATCTCTTAGTTCACATTCTATTTCTAAATGTATCCTTCATTGCTACATGTCTACCATATCAAGATAACGAAAGAGACTAACCAAGACAAAACTAGCCACTAGGAAACTGAAACCTTTGCAATTGAAAGGGGCTTCCTCTGAAATGAAGTAAGCTGAAACAGAGGTGCAGGATAGAATGACATCAAAATAAGAGGAATCAGTGTACAGGGTCAGGGTCCACGTGCATTATAGGAAATTGCCTAATTGGTACAAGATAAAGGGTTGCTCACAGGTTAGTGGGTTCATAAACAGAGGTGCCAGCAATATAGCTACAGATTGTACAGTCGCAATGAAACTTTGTGCCTTCCCCTATGGAAGTAAATAAATAAATTGATGACACATAAGATTAGACAAAGGTTTTAGGATTGATTTGCAGATAGGACCAAGACTGGTGGTCTCTGTATGTGTATACCTGGTCAGTTGAGATTACTTCCCTCGAAACGATTGCATGGATCTGTATATGTCTTAGCATGATAGTAAGAGCATAATTAATCACATATCACATAGAGTTTGTTTCTGAGGAAAAAACAGTTAGTGGCTAACTGCCTCCCTTATATAATAATTATGAACTGTGAAATTTGATGTTACAGTTATTAGAGGATAGATATATAGGATTGACTTACAGCTGGTCTGGCCATCACAAAGATGACACCCAATAAAGAGCTAAAGTAAGGAACCTGCAATATAGGTACAAGGAAAATGCAGGAGACTGTCATAGTTGTACCTACTAAACCCTGATTTGTGTGCATAGTTTTGCTTAGAATTGCACTTGCTTGAAGCAAGTATGTGCTTAAATACATACCCACCAAGCCCATGCAACACCATAAAGCAAAGACTGCAAAAATAGATTCCTTACATCAATATACCAAAATTTGTAATTTTTTTTTTTTGCTGAGATAGTGAAAATATATATAAATGTCTCGGTGCAATAACTCACATAGGCAATGGATGCCAAGATTGAGACGCATATGATTCCTTTTTCACCAATAATGTGGCTCATTAGGGGAAGCACCAAAATCTATAATTTTAGTAACATTGTCACAAAACATAATAATAATCAACCTAACACAAACACTGGAAAATATATGGATCTTAATTAAAATGGTTCAGGACTTTTAATGTAGCACCTGAGAAAAGATGGAACCAATGTCTACCACCATCAAAATTTCTGAAAATTGATTCTTGTCAAAGCCAAATACAGACTTCAAGTAATACTGCCAAAAGTGAGGTGATATAAATGATAAACAATCTTTAGATTTGTCTATAATTCAAGCCACACAATTTCAAACATCATATCATATAGTACAAGTTATAGAAGTTGTTACCAATCGGACATCAATAATGCCACTCATGCCCAATTTATTGAAGAAGTCAACATATACTATTCGCCTAAGTGATTCACTACAAAGAAAACAACACAAGAAAATTCACGAAGAATTATATTAGCTATTGTAGCTAACTTCAAAACTTGCTAGTCAGGGGGCATCAAAGTTTCCATACATGGGAAGTAGGATTCTATTAACTCTCTTTAATTAATGAGGCAATTATACTATTTATTCCTTTAGTCCCTTCAACAATGAAGGAAAAGGTTTCAGTTAAATCCTGACAAGAAACCTTCATGATATATCTTTGTACTCATATTAAATTTATGCATGCTTAATTTATTGGGAAAGACTGCGTAAGCAAAATACCCTTGCAAGCTTTAACTAGTGACATTATGACAATCCTATTTATGTTGTCGGAAATGCAAATGCGAATGTGTCATTCTGATTTCTTCACAACCAATAGGAAGGATAATTAAATGCTTTAGAGTTTACATGAATTCTCAAAAATCTCTTAGTCGATTCACTTCTATATACAGAAGATTACCTATTTTTAAATAGAGCAATGTTCGCTTTGATAGATTCCCAACGCTGTTGTGCAACCCTGGTAACCAAAGATGACAATGATGAATGGCAATAAGATGAAGATGCTAGAGCTCTTGGATGTGTCTCCACAAGATATATTTTCATATAGAGAACCGAACAGATCAACAAAACAACGGACACCTGTGAAACAATGTTTACAACTTATATATTACTAAATAATCAACAATGCTGATGCAATCACACATATTATTTCAACTAATAATGATACCTGAAAAATCCAATTCTTGGGTAGAAACCTTGAGAAAACATCTCCCAAAGCACTCGAGGCAGAAATAATTCCTGTTATGAAGCCAATTGCAGTTGCTCGCTTTGACGGCTCAACCACATCCGCCTATGATATCAGTGTTGTGTTCTAATGTTGGTAAATGATAGCTCTGAGGATCTTATTTATGACTTCGATTAATAAAACTAACTAAATAAATAACATTAAAATAAACTATTGAACCATCACTACCGGAGACACATTTTCTCCCGTCGGCCCAGCCCACTCCCCTCGGCTGCACGTCTCCCGTCAGAGGCACAAAACCATCCCCCACGTGACCTGTATACCGTCCGGGAAGGTTTCTCCTGCCGTCACGGGTGCTCGTCGCCAGCCCATACAGATGATTTTCGCGGGCTACCGCAGCTGTTGGCCCACAGAACAGAGAGAGGAGCAGATCGAGCGCGCGGGATTCTGACAAAAAATTCCGATGCGCGCGTCCAGTCCGCGCCAACAGCCCCGCGTGACCGGCTCCATCCCCAATCTATTTTCCTCGGGTTCCTTTCCGCCAGCCTGCTCGCGCCGCATCCAGCCTGCCGCATCGAGCGACGCCGCCTGCCTCTCCCCACCCAGCGCCCAGCATCGCCGCCGCCGCCGCCGGCAGCCCGCCACCGCCCGCCCGCCGTCGGCCGTCCTCAGCCACCAGAACAGTCGCTGCTTCTCCTATTCCCTAGCCCCGGCGCCTAGAAACCCTAGCGCCGCCGGCCGCCGGCCGTCGGCCACCCGCCGCCATGCTGTCAGCCACCGGACTCGTCGCCCCCGCCCCTATACCCTAGCCCCGACGCCGTTCCCCACGACGTCCAGAAGCCAGGTACGAGGTACCACCAATTCTGTTGTTGCTTGTATGTGTTCGATGGAATTTTCCTTTTTTTTACTAAAGCAAATTCGTTCTTGCTTGTATGTGTACGGTGGAAAAGGTGGCTGCCTTCAATCTCACAGATCTGGTATAAGTTGCATCAACAATCCAAGTTCATCCCCTTGCTCTGTGATTCCAGGTACTCACGATAGTTCTGTTATCACCCCAACTGCTTGTGGAGATTTCTTCCTTTTCTTTTTAGGCCTGAAGCAAATTGTGCTGTGCATGTACAGAAGTGGGAGAGGTGAATCATGGCCTGAGAGACATTTTCTTAAGCACCTATTGACGACCTGGAATTTCTGCTAGTGATTGTCCAGTGAAGATCTAGTTGGTTAGTTCATCCTCTCAGATTTTTATCGATTCATGCTATACAGTATTTCTTCTTTGGTTTTGTCGGACATACATAAGTTGTAAATTTGTAACAGGTAAGTTGACTCGAGGCTATTGCTGTTGCCATTTCGCTTCTGGCTACACTGGGAGTTACCATTTAGTGGTAAGCGTTTCTTTCAATGAACCTTAATCTCAATAGTACTATAACTTATCTGAATTTTTTGGCATTGTTAAAACATTTGGAGTGTAGTTTTCGTTTCAGTATACTATCCTATGTTCATGTCTGCTACTTTCTTACTGGCACGGTAATAGAATTGTATTGTCATTTAATCTGATTGATTCCGTCCTTTGTATTGTGGTTGTGATATGACTTGTGACCGGATTTTGCTCTATTTATTATATCTCTGGTTTGCTTGAAATGGTTGGTTAGTTCTTCGCTCCTTAATTCCATTGTCATTCTCTATAGCCATCTCTTAAAATGGGTTAAATCATGTTGTTGATTCTGCACTGTATTAGTATTTAAAAAACTGACTTTTTTTGTACATTTCTTGTTTAGCAATGACTGATATTTTCATTCGATGTTTAACAGGTGTCTGACTGCTGATCTCATTGGTTGTTCTTGTTGCCATTCCACAACTGCTTCCAGAATTGTATGCACAGAATTTGATTTGCAGCTGGTTAGTAGTTCTAAACTTCTCATAAGTTTGCAGATAAGATATGGCAGATCGTGGCTGGATGTATAGTGGTTGGAAGCGTGGTAGGCCAACGAATGAATGGGTTGAGAAAACAAATGAGTTTTTGGATCGTGCCTACTCAATCCCTGAATTAGTTGAGTCTGATACAATTAAGTGCCCTTGTGCCATGTGTCGGAATTATTTCAGGCATAAAAGGCCTAAGATAGAGTTGCATTTGTGCCACAATGGGTACAAAGAAAATTACCAAACTTGGACATCACATGGAGAGAGGCGGGAAAACCATGAACATGTGATTGGTTTAGAGGTACAGCCTGAGGGATTTGGTGAGACGGATCGAATGGATGATATGCTTGTTGACTTAGCTGGTGGGCACCCACCATTAGATGAGGAAACACCAACTGGTTTTGCTGAAGCTTTCTATAGAATGGCTGTTAGTGCAGATGAGCGAGTACATGACCAAACCTTGCACTCTAGGCTCTCTACTGTTGCTCGTCTATTGGCCATTAAATCACAGTACAATCTGTCAGTAGCATGTTATGATAATTATGTGGGCCTTGTGCATGAACTCCTTCCCCCTAATTCTAAGATCCCCCAAGATTTCTATCGTTCCAAAAAACTGCTAGAGGGCCTTGGCATGCAATACCATAAAATTGATGTTTGTGAAAAAAATTGTATGCTATACTACAAAGATAACAAGAATAAGGATACGTGTGACATATGTGGTACCTCCCGCTATAAGGATGGATCAAACAAGGTTCCACGTAAAGTGTTGCGCTACCTGCCTATTACAGATAGGTTACAAAGATTATATGCACATGAGGGCACAGCAAAACTAATGCGTTCACACAAAGAAGATCATGTCGCAAGGTCTACAAAAATGTTGCATCCATGCCATGGCAAGGCATGGAAGCAATTTGATGATGATTTCCCAGATTTTGCAGAAGATGCTAGGAACGTAAGACTTGGGTTTGCAACTGATGGATTCACACCATATAAATTGAATGCAGCTTCTTACTCTTGTTGGCCAGTTTTTTGGGTTCCCTATAATCTTCCTCCTGGTGTTTGCATGAAGCCTGAGTACATATTCCTTGCTATGGTCATCCCTGGACCAGAACATCCTGGAAACAAACTAAGTGTATTGCTACAACCTATGATAGATGAATTGCTAAATTTATGGGCTGGGGTAAAAACATATGATGCTTCGGTGAAGCGACACTTTACTATGAGAGCATCATACTTATGGTCAATACATGATTTTCCAGCATATGGCATGTTTGCTGGATGGAGCACCCATGGGATTTTTGCATGTCCACAATGCATGTGTGAGGGCAATGCATATCGATTAAAGAAAGGCCTTAAGGCTACATGGTTTGACTGCCATAGGCGGTTTCTTCCTATAGATCATCCCTTTCGAAACGAAGCAAATGCGTTTCGCAAGGGCAAGGTAGTACATGAAGGACCCCCTAGGAGTTTAACCGGAGTGGAGGTTAAGGATCAGCTATACAGACTGGTCGATGATACAGACAAATATGGAAAACAACACAACTGGAAATATATAAGTGGCCTTTGGCAGCTTCCTTACTTTACTAAATTACTGCTTCGTCACAATATAGATGTGATGCATAATGAAAAAAATGTGGCTGAAGCTATTTGGAACACATGTTTTGATATTAAAGATAAGACTAAAGATAGTGTGAAAGCTAGACAAGACATAGAGCTGCTTTGTGACCGTCCATCTCTTCATTTGTATAAAAGGAATGGGAAGTGGCAGAGACCAAGGGCCCCATACTGTATAGATAAGGATGATAAGATCAAAATTCTAAATTGGTTCCAAGAACTCAAGTTTCCAGATGGGTATGCTGCTAATATTAGGCGTGGGGTTAATCTGCTGCAAAAGAAGATTTTTGGTTTGAAAAGTCATGACTTTCATATCTTTATTGAGCGTGTACTGCCTGTTGCATTTCGAGGGTTTCTACCTGAAGGTATTTGGACTTCTTTGGCAGAGTTGAGTTATTTTTATAGGCAGTTGTGTGCTAAACAAATCAGCAAAGATTCAATATTATCATTGAAAGAGAACATAGCAGTGCTTATTTGCAAACTAGAGAAAATATTCCCCCCAGGTTTCTTCAATCCAATGCAACACTTAATAATTCATCTTGCTGATGAGGCATTATTAGGAGGCCCTGTCCAATATCGATGGATGTATCCATTTGAGAGGTGAACCAAAAACTTTCCCTTTCATCTATTTAGTATGGTACCTATTGGATTTACTAAATGGAATTTAACATGTAGGTATATTCTGGGCATTAAAAACAAAGTCCGAAATAAGGCTCGAGTTGAGGGCTCCATTGTTGAGGCTTATCTTGTTGAAGAGGCCACAAACTTTCTCTCTCTGTATTTTAGATCTAATGTACATTCTGTTCGAAATAAAACACCTAGATATGATGATGCTGGCTCAACTTCTGTAAGGGATTGTGGCATTGAACTGTTTGAACACATTGGTAGATGCTTCATCTCACTGGGTTTTCGTGACCTCACAATAGAACAGTCAAAGGCAGCAGCCCTATACATATTAACTAACATCCCTGAAATGGATGATTTCTTCAAGTATGCCTTCTACTTATATGGTTCAAAGTTATTTTTTGATTGATACTTGTACTGTAACAATGTCAAATATGTCCTTGTAGAGAATTTGATAATGAACAATGGAAGGGTCGCTCACAGCCAAGTGCACGGGATATTAGTAACTTAAGATTAAATGGTTGGAAAGGCACACGTGGCAGAAATAGAGGCCCCAATTTCTTTGATTGGTTCAAAAACATAGTAATGTCACAACTCAATTTTAGTAAGTTTTTTTTTCCTATTTAAATCGTAATAAACACTAATAAATGAAATGCAACTGTTTGCAGTGTGCAATCAGATCAAGTGTTCACAATGTGTTGCGTCAAATTTCATATGGGTTTCGCAAAAGGGTGTCCTCCTATGGTTGCTATGATGTGAATGGATATAGGTTTCGGTCTGAGAAGTATGAGAGTAAGCGGGCAGGATTGGCTACAACCAATAGTGGTGTTTGTGTGACGTGTACTGATGACAATGGAAATGCTCTTGAGTACTTTGGTGTTATTGAAGACATCATTAAAATTTCATGGGAAGGCAGGGAACAACTTGATCTAGTTTTATTTTATTGCCGCTGGTTTGATCCGACTTCTAGGGGTGTTAAGCGAACTGAAAATCTTGGTCTGGTGGAAGTGAAGCATAGCTCTAGGCTTCAAAATTTTGAACCGTTTGTGTTGGCAAGTCAAGTTACACAGGTTTATTATCTATCATATGCTAGTGACGACCCTAGTTTAAAAGACTGGTGGGTAGTGTACCATGTGGCACCAAGAGATCGTTTGCCTCCAATCGACATCAACAATGATTCCATTGAAACTGAAGGGCCAACAAATGACATCTCATTTTTCCAAGAGGATGGATTGGAAGGCACATTTGTGATCGATCTAGGTGACATTGAATTGATTGACACATTAGCCTCAGATGAAATAACTGATCCAAAAGAATTGGAACAGCTAGAGAAGCAAACTGTTGCTCCAGAGCAGGAAGAGATATTAGAAAGTGATGAAGAAGGCGACGAAGATGATGCTGAATCCTATGATGAAGACTGCTACGAAGAAGAGGATTTCTAAAAATGATTGTTGTATTTCTGAAATTATTGTACTAATGTTTAAGTCTTATTTCTATCTAAAATTTGGACTCATGTATCTTGTTGTTTAATTTCTATTTCTATCCAAATCTGGACTCATGTACCTGCTATGTTTCTTATATGTGTGATGCTATGTATCTTGTATGAGAATGTGACGGTTTTAGTTTCTTTATGTGCATCTTATTTGTGTTGCTATGTATCTTATGTATGCAGTTTTTGTTTTTCTACAGCTTGTACTTCTTTTTGTAACATTTTTTTGTGGCAGGAGATGCAGTCGTTCAATCATCGGACGGATAGGCGACCACGGTCAAGTGACGTCACAAATGACGTGGACAGTCAGCCCCCCGAAGCAAAGAGGATAAGGGGCCGCAATAAACCGCATAAGCCTCGCAATGGTCAGATAGCCTTAATACCTGAGGGTGACAAGTATGTGACCACTATTTTTTTCTCCCTAGTGTGGACAATGCTACTGTTAGAACTTGCTAATCCATTTTTTGCCTTGATTCACTTTTCTGATTGACGCAGCCAATTCCGCTACGCTAACTACTCAATTGATGATAAAATGAAGAAAGGCCCCATCCTTGGAGTGATTTTAAAGAAAGAATATCCCCCAATCATCAAAGGGACTACTAGAGATGGTTGTGAGTTCAAATATCATGCAAGCAAATGGTCCCACTATTCGCACATTGTAAGGAATGATGGTCAAACACCAGCTGACCGTGTGAAACAAGAGTTTTGGGTGAGAATTAAGTTTTGCCATTGCACTTCTTTCATGTTGCACAAGAATTAGGTTCTGTCCACTGCAGTATGCTTGATGGTTGTTTCTTGTGCAGAGCATATATTCAGTTCCTGAAGAACTTGAAGACGAAGCAGACCGTGTATTTGAGAAATATGCACACAATCAATGCAAGAATATGATGTACCAAGCTCGTCCAGATGCTGTCAAGTACTACTATCGGGAGATCATTAAAAGCCCAAAGACTGATGCATTTGCATCTTCTAAGTTACTTACTTTTGAAGAGTACATGCAGTGCAAGCCTGATTGGTTCACTGATGAATGCTGGGAGTCCCTTTGCAAGTATTGGTGCTCTGCTGAATACTTGAAGAAAAGGAAGCTTGGGCAAGATTCTCGGAAAAAAAATCCTGATGGCGCTCAAAATAGGGGTGGTTCTAGGCCATTAGTTGAGACTCAACAATTTCTGGTAATCTACTTTATCACAAGCAATTTCTTTCTGAATGACTTTGATTATTTATTAGGCATTAACATTGATCACTCCCATTTGAACATAGCTAGAAAGTATAACCAGCATTTAAACTTATCTGTACCTGTTCTTTTCACCTCTACTTAATGCAAAGGCAGAGCACCTGCCATTTCATGCTCAAAAAAACATTGATCACTTCTTTTTATGCCTTGAAGGGAGCAAAGTATGGACCTACGAAAGGCACAGTAACAAATGCTTTCTGCTGCATGAGATCTGGTGTTAAAAATTGTGATGCCAATGGGAATGCTGGGCCAATTCCTCAGCAGACAA
Source organism: Miscanthus floridulus (assembly GCF_019320115.1). Classification (NCBI taxonomy): domain Eukaryota; kingdom Viridiplantae; phylum Streptophyta; class Magnoliopsida; order Poales; family Poaceae; genus Miscanthus; species Miscanthus floridulus. The sequence continues at coordinate 15,875,488 of NC_089593.1, read as the reverse complement.
AGAAACTTGTTGTATGTAGCAGAATCTCTATATACTTATGTGCTTTTCCATTCTTAATTCCTGGCTAACTACTTGTGTTGTTTTTAGGATGCCTACAATGAGGCATTACAAGAAAAATACCCAGATAACTGGCAAGAGCAACCCTTTGATGGTCATATTGCATACAAGATTGGTGGTGGCTTGGCCCATGGTCGTCTTGCAATAGGAGATGGTGCTGTGAAGAAGGCTATGATAATTGATGTTGCTAAGGCAAGTGGGACAAGGCCAACAACCTCAAGGGCTTTTCAGAATCTGTTTGCAAGATATGAGCATTCAGTTGCAACCGTTGGTCAGTTAACTCAACAAAACATGGCCTTGGCTCAACAAAATGCTGCATTGACTCGAGATGTGAAGCGTAATGCTCGTCTACTTGAGGTACAATTCTATTCTGGTACACTATCTCTGCAATGGAATTGAAGGTCAGATTGCAATACTAATAATTCTTCACTTGCAGCTCATTGTTAGCAAAGTACAGATAGAGATACCACCTCAACTACTGCAGGAAGAAGAAAATGAGATGGTGAGATTAAATCTTAAGTGTTGATGCATATTAAGTTATCACATTGTCTACTAGCAGCCATGCACGTAATATCTGAACTACTGCTACTCAAGTCTGATCATTACACTTATCACTCACTTGGGGGTTGGGGCTGATGGACATTGCACTAACTTGGGGGCTGGGGCTGATATTGATCAATATGAAGAATAATTATTATCTTACTGAAATTGATGTATTGCTTGGCCATTCCAAATAACATGAACCAGCAGCCGCAACATTTAGCATCTTTCATCTTTTCATAGTGCCTGATGTTGGTCCACATATAGATATGTTCCTTTCAAAGTTAATCATTTCCACAATTTATCTGGTCTACATATTCTCATGAACGGTCCAATTTTTTCATTTTGAATGTAGGGAGGGGCTATAGATGGATCCTCTCATGCGTCAGCCAACCTGGACAATAGCGATGGCCATTGATTTGTGTGATGGCAGGAAGTATTTTTTTGGAGCCGTAGTCTTTTGTTCATCAGACTACAGGTTTTGGCAACAACCAGCAAGTTAGAAGGGCAACAAAAGTGGATTTTGTTGCTATTCAAAGCATGGGTGCTAGTTGTGAAGTAGCAGCTGCATAATGCCTACTCAGAGCATGCAGGCTTGCGAAGAAACAGCAGCACATTGCCACCAAAGCTGCATTTTTTGGTTGAGAGAGCAACTAGCTACTAGCAGATTGCCTTCTCAAGGGTCAAGGCAACAACCAGCATGCTGTTTGAAGGACATGTTGTGCAACAGAGGTATGTTGGTTGTGAGATAGCAGCTACCTACTAGCAGATTGCCTCCTCAAGGGTCATGGCATGTCATCTTAAAGTAATAGATGCTAGATGCCTATTTTGGTTGGGAGCTATATATCGCCTTCATAGGTTCCTGTTATGAAACTGCCATTTGAACATGTGGCTGATCCTGTACTTCAAATTATGCTAGCTGTACCTAACTAGATGGCCAAGTAGGAGGCAGTAAGTGCAATGCAGCTTTGGATTGAGTGTTCGTGTGAATACTTGAATGATATTGGAAGACCATGGAATGTAATGTAAATGAATGGTTCAATGACTTTGTAATATTGCTGCAATTAGTTGCTGTTGAAAGTATTTTTAATGGCTCTAATAAGCTGTATTTTGGGAAAAATGAATTCCTGTCAAAGCTATACCGTCAGGAGTAGACAAAACCTTTCCTGACGGTAGGTAACCGAGAGGAAGGGAAAAAGGTTTCCCTGACGGTTTGATGGGTGACAGAGAAAGTTTGAGAAATTCCTGACGGTTAGACAACCGTCACGGAAAGTTTAAACCTTCCCTGACGGTTTAGTACCCGACAGGAAACATTTCCTGACGGTATGCCCATGAACCGTCGCGAGAGACCTTCCCCTGACGGGCCCAGCCGTCAGGAAACATCCCTGACGGGTTTCCGTCAGGGAAACTTCACCTTCCCTGACAGTCAATCCCTGACGGCCAATTCCTGACGGTTGCCGTCACGGAAAACAATCCCCGACGGTTTACACTATTTTTCCTGACGGTTCTGGCCGTCACGGAAAAAGTTGGCTGGGGTAGTGCATAGGGTAATTCAAGTATTGCCTCGTCACCCACACTAGGTACAACAATGAGCATTCAAAAAAATTTGTTGGTGTTGTTGGCCTGTTGTAGAAAATCATGTACATGCATGTAGCAAATACATGAGTGAACCGAGAGATAGCATGGTTGGTAAAGCCTCCAATTGAGAGGTCTGGTTAACATGGGCTTGAAGCCAGGTGCTTGCATGTCATTTAATAATCCTCTTCTCACTCTTCACCTTTCTACTTAGTTTTGTGGGACATATTGAGTTGATTCACCACCACCTCATTCTTCACAAGTTAACAATTAGAACCATTTTGCCAAATTTAGTTCGTTGGACTCATGGTGCACCACCACCTAGAATGGTGTGACTCCTCACCAAACAGCTCCTAAGTAAATATCTTAAGGGTTCGATATAATACTCTCTTAGATCTAGGTAGGGGCGTCTGTCGCCATAACCGAATGGCTTTTAATACTAGTTTAACCAGTGACACACACCACATTTTGCTACAAAGATGAGAAAAAATGATGTAATTCTAACCGTGTATGCAACTGAAATGATGAACAATGTTCCTTGGCCAATCAAGAATGAAAGGGTGCGCAGAATAAGGTAGACATACACAACAGTCCTTGAATTGTTACATGCAAGCACAGCTGCATGCATAAACAAAAAAATTAGTATTTAGTGCAAATGGTGTAATAAGTATGCATAGACAAAAACAGTACCATGCATGTTTAGAGTGAATGGTATGGCCTACACACTGAAGGAGAGACACATAAAGAGCAAAAAACAAGACAGTGCAAATTACCAAAAGGTATTATGGAGGTGGAGGCAGTTAAGAGGAGAAGAGGCTTCCGACCATATTCGTCAGCTAGCTGGCCCATTAGAGGGAATCCTATTATCTTAAAAATCGCCCCCACCTGTACTCATCAAACAAACAATAAACAGCATGTGTTACTTCTCTCACACAAAAAAAATTATTATCCTTAAATAAAAAGATCGACTGATATAATAGACGTTTTTATCCTTATTTTCTAGAAATTATACATGAGATTTGTTATTCACATAAAGAGAAAAAATAGGCATTCCTTTCATCCCAAAGTATAATGGATTTTCTAGAGGTGGACCGGCTCAGAAACTATTTGTAGAGGCGGATATAGCCACCCGTACAAGAAAAAAAGAGTCACCGCTAAAAAGTGTTTCTATAACAGTGTTCAAAACTCATGGTTCACGTGTCACACATAGTTGCAAGTACCATTCATGTGAGATGAAAATTGGGAGGAGCTGTTACATGGTCGTTGAAGGTTGCGTAGTGTGTGGTTTTAGACTTAAGGAGACTATTATGTGTTAGTTATTGGGGTTGGAAAACCATGCTTGCTTTTACCCTGAACTTTTTACTTTATTTCCAATATAATAATGCCGTAATAGAAACTTAATCCTGAAACACCGATGGTAGAGTTTCACCAAATCACTCATAGCATGTACTGTAAACAAAATTGCACTATTTATGTTGTGTCGTTTCACTAACCTGGATTCCGTCCGGTACCGCGGTACACGTTATATTACACAGTAGGTAGGATGTGTAAGGTGCAATCGGATCATTTGTTTTTTTTTTAGGCTCGATGAGGGATTCCAGCGCGGATGGCACCATGGCACTGTCGACTTGTGGGCCACCTAGTATAGCACCAACTAGCGGAGCATCACAGTGGTCCTGTGCGAGTGGGAGCATGGTAGGTGACTCTTGAAAAGATCCTCCTTACTCCCCTGCGTGGCTGCGTCGTCTCAGGCTCTATACTATCTCCTCCGCCTTGTGTGAGCGAGCGAGAGGAAAGAGAAGACTATAGAAGAAGATGAGACAAAATATCTCTTTCTCACTCACTCATCTCATCTACGGCTTGCAACTGCAGCCTGAAGGCTGCTGGCGACCATCACACGGCCACGGGCCACGACCGGAGTGCAAAGAAGAAACGCAGAAAGCTGGATAGGTCATAGATAGATACCGAGGACTGAAGGCCGGTTAGGTAGATGGCCTCCGGGCACGACCCGCTGCCGGCGGGGCAGAGCGCGGCGGTGATCTTGTCGACGAGCGCCGGCACGGCCATCTCCTCCGCCGCTTCGTACAGCACCATCCCCACCAAGAGGTGCAGCAGCGGCCTCATCACAACGCTCACCCCTTCTCCGAGAATTCCCATCTTCTTCGTCTGCGCTCCTCCTTTGGCTCCTCTGCTCTGCTCTGAACTCTGAAGTAGTACTGTACCGTTTCCGCGGTTTGCTAACTGCAAAACTTTTGGCAAAATATCAACACAAGCGAGTGGCAGCAGGGAGCAGGTGTAGGGCCTGTGAAAATGATGGGCTACGGGTAATGCGCCCTCAGCCTGACCCGCATGAATGATTAGTTCTTTTTTTTTTTCTTTCAGAAAAAATACCTAATCAAGACTCCGAATATAAAATACTCCTAGGGCGGCACAGCATCCGTAGCGTACCCACGGCGTAGTCAACGGCATCTCCATGTAGCGGCGTGTTCCATGTTGCATTGCATCAGGTGTCCTCTAGCCTTAGGTGATATTTGAAACGTCACCCACACGGCCACACCTTATATCGGGAAAAAAAGAAGCACCCACTTATATGGGCTTCTTTTTCACATATGGTCTTCATCATCAAACAAGGCTTGGGGTCATTATGGGCTTATATGGGCTTCATTTTCACATATCTGACCCGACAATGGGTGGACAAGGCAAAGATTATGTTTTATAATTGCATAGGTGGGTAATTAGATGTAAATTTGGGTGATGTTGTTTCTCATAATGGAAGCGTGTCGAAATATGAGTACTCTTTAAACTCTTATATATGGGTGTCCATAAACATTGTGGAAGTGGTATTTATTCCAGTCCAAATTAAACAATGGTTACCAAATTAGTTCTTGTGCTATCTTCAATTATTTTCTATCTCAATACACATACAGATACTGCAAGGGCAGAGCTATATCTCAAAACATTCAAGATGGGCATTGCAGTTTGAGGAGAGATATAGGATGGGCAAGGATGGTAACCTCCAAATAATGCTATATTTGAGCATAGTAATTATTGTTTGCTTAAAGAAATCTTAAAGACTAGGAGGTCATAGCACTTATTTCTTCACTGCTTAAGATATTGGATTTATTGTTATACAATTATATGCATAATAGTATTCATTTTTGAAAATAGTAGAAGACTACTATCAATAAATATATATCATATTGTTTTAGTTAAAATATATTTATTTATCAAAAGCAACAAGTGGATATAGTATTAATATTTTTTTTACTTTAATTGATATATGAATCATTAAGAGAACATTTCTCATGATCATTGAAACATAAAATATGTATTCATCAACCATGCATGCATGTACACTTGATCTTAATGGGCACAACATGTATTTGTACTTTAAAGTTTTTATATATTAACAGTAATAAAATTAGGTAACTTAGAAACATATATAGGTTAATTTATGGTTTTTAAACTTTTTTCATAATAGCATACCTTAGCAATTTAATTATAGATACCGGGCGATATTTTAATTTGTTTTAGTAACGATAGAAGTGGAATTTTAGGTGTAAATTTAAGGGTTATGTTGGGGGGAGGTACCCCCGGCACTGCTCCTCCCCTAACCCTCGACCTGGTGTTGGCTCAACTAACCCGGCCTCGTCCTGGACACCACCCCCGTGACGAGGGTGCCCTTGATCAGCTTTTTTCATCTGTGTGTTCAGGAGGCACGATCGAAGGTCAGCTGCGTCGGAGGAGCGTGGCGAGAAGGTTGCAAGACAGTGACGGTGAACAAACCCTCACTGGGGGCGCGCGAAGGTCGTTACCTACCGTGGGAAGGAACCGTCCCGTCAACAATTGGACCTAGGAGTGGTTGGCTGAGGAAAGGAGATTACCGCTGTACCCCTGGCTCTTGTATAGCGTTTACTGGCTAGGGTCTAACCCTAATGTAATTCCACCGCGTCTCCAGGTATGGCCTATAAATGCCCAGACTGCTCGTGTAAGAAACAGGTTGAACTTTTTCAGACAAATTAATGGGCATTTAATCCGCAATTTTCCATCTCCTCGGTTTCCTATACCCTTGCTTATCCCTTCGCGTCAATCTAGTCATTCACCTATGGGAAACCCTCAGCCTCTCCCCCCGTGTCCTTCAGTGAGGGCGAGAAGCTAGGAGTGATGACATAGTTGGCGCCGTCCATGGGGACCCCAGTCCGCCACTCCTCGAAAATAATGGCAACAATAATAAGAAACACTGTTGACATTTCTTAGCGTCGCTACTAACAACAGAATTTTAAATCTAGTCCCTAGCAACAGCGCTAGCAATGCTTGTTGGTATTTAGTAACGTGTCACTTGCTTTTAAATAACCACTTATTATAAACCTATATCTCCCTAATTTTACTAGGTTGTCATCCCTAGTGATGATATCAGAGATACTTGTTGGTACTACATAGCATTACTACTAGAATAATACTAAGCAGTTCTTTATTAATTATGTGACTAGGAAGAATAGATATGAATATATATATATTTATATGAAAGGAATCTTCGAGCGCACAGATAATATACCATTGTAGCATTTTACCCGAGAGTATTCCAGGTATCATTATTTATATTTTTACTATAGGGAAGGTCTAGTATTGACATGTATCGATAACTTATACTATTGAAGGAGAAGTAAACCATAACCAATATTCTACTCATAACAGGGGTAAGTCATAGGATAACAAATCACTCAGAGTACTCCTTTCTATGGTATTAGCATGGTCAGGTAGAATATTAGAGGAATAATTCCAAAGTCATTCTTAATTACAAGTCAAAGCATACATTGATTAGTGCAATTATACCTAATAATCATTGCTAAGATCATCGTCATATCTACATATAAGGGATATTACTAAGGAAGATTAAGAACAGAGATTGCTCTTCCTTCGTAACCGAACCCTACGCGCGCCTATATTCGGGGAGTGGACAAAAAAGGACTCAACGAGAGTGTCACATCCGTGATCTATCACATGACCTAGAATATACGGTGTATCCGTAGGTAAACAACGTATAAGCACCACGCTTACACAATGTCGACCACCACCCATGGATCCTTAGAGTGAGCACTATACGAACTTATGCATGAACATAATGATAATCCAACTATACTAAGCATATGATCAAAGTAGACCATGAACATTATAACAAAGAACATGAATAAGATGAATACTGATATTGTCATAACAATTGTAACTAGCATATAAAAGTAAGGGTTTTTTTGATCCATGCCATCACAATTTTGCAAGTTTGGATACACCATTACAATTCATCTATTTGGAGAACTGTCATTATAATTCCATCTCTCACTCATCCATGCCATTTTGTACGCCTCTAGCGTATATGGGCCCACCGTCAAGCATGTATGGGTACATCAACGCATATGGACATTAAGTCCTCCACCTCCTCCATTGGAACCAGCGCACCCACGGCGGACGAGAGCTCGCTACCTGTGCGTGAGTGGCGGCCTTTGCGCCATACAGAACCTCCGCTTTGTCTCGACATGGATGCCGTGCTCGGTGCTGCTCCTAACCCCATTTACCGTCGCACGGATGTCGCGCCCTTCACCATGGTCGACATCGCTACTATCCACGATGTGCGCATCGACGCCAAGTGCTACTATGTCGTGGCGCGCGAGAGCGATGGGGGTTCCCCATGGGGATCTACCCTATGGTCTGCGTCGGCGATGGACTCGCTCTGGTTGTTGATGGTGGCCGATGTGGGGAACTCACGCAAGTTCATGATGAGCACACGGTGGAAGGCCTTGGTGGTGGTGTCGGCCACGGTGCATGGCGGGGTACGTGTCGACCGCGACGCATGAGGCCATGGTGCTGAATGGAGTAAGTGAGGGCGTGGGACACACGCTATCCTTGGGTGAGCTCCTCCCCATCCGTGACATAGCTGCCTTTTGCGACGGCATGGCACAGCTCCTCCCTGAGTGAACCCCATCCGTCACCTTCACCAAGCTCCTCCCAAGGCGAGCTCCTACCTCCTAGATGCACGGGAACACGGGGTTGGAGGAGATGAAGGTGATGGTTGGCATGTGGGAGCTCCATAGATGCCATTGAAGCATGCAAGTAGGAGAGGGTGGAAGAAGAAAGAGGGCATCATCGTCACACACTCACGTTCACCGAGCCACCAGAGCAGCACACCTGCACTCGTTGTCCTGTGTGCGACTGAGGCACCGAGCTCGCCGTCTTGCACACCAAGCCACCCAAGTCAGGCGTGCAACTCGCCGTCGCGCACGCCAAGCCACCCGAGTTTCCTACGCTTGTAGCTCGCCGTCTCACACGCTGAGCCCCCCAGCAGCGCTCCTACGCTTGTCGCTCGCCAGGACCAAGCTCACCGTATGGCGTGCCCGAGCCGCATCTAGGCACGTCCTTGGCCTAAGGGAGTCATGGGCGGTGGCCTCCTCATCAAAGCGTGACACGTAGCCTAGCACCAGGTTCGTGCCCAAGCACAGGTGCACATGACGATGAGGTTGTCGATGCCCCGTGACCCCATGCTGATGTCCCTGTGCTAATGCACATGACAATGAGGTTGTCGATGGCGGCCGTAGTGCAGAACTAGCACTGGTGGTTGAGCACGTGCGATGCCGCCATGGGGTTGCCCGGCGCGATGCCTCCGTGATGGTGCGGACCCACCATGGATGCCACCTCCACTACCCTGGCTACACACGTGGTGGCGCACATGTCCCATAACTGGAACAAGAACGGTGAGTAGGGGACCAGCACGAGGCTCATCATATTGTAGAGGATGAGGGGCAACGGCGGTGCGCCACTAGCCCTAAGTCAGAGTGTGAACAACAGTGCTGCCAGGACACCTACGCTCGTCGTCCCATGTGCAGAGCGGCTCTCGCTCGCAGCGAGCACTACGCGAGGTGGAGCTTGTCGATGGCAGCCAACGCGGTGGTGACGTAGTAGAGAGCGACGGCGATCTTACTCTAACGGAGGAAGTGGGACGTAACATCCATATGCGTTTGTGTAGGCATACATGCCTGACACTGGGCCCATATACGTTGTATGTGTATAAAATGGCACGGACGAGTGAGAGATAAAATTATAATGGCAGTTTTCCAAATAGATGAATTATAATGGTGTATCTCTAAACTTGCAAAATTGTAATGGCGTGGATCCAAAAAAACCCAAAGTAATGGAGATACAAAAGAGAGAGGGGTACAAGATTATACCAAACCATGCTCTTGACAAGATTGAGAATCCAAGCGAAGCCTACTTGCCTCCCTCTAGACCTAGCCTAACTAGCTATGCCCTAGAATATGGTAGAGCTCTGAGGATGATTAGGGTTTCTGTCTTCTCAAAATGACTTATGCCCTCTCAGGGGGGCAGGGGCTGATATACATAGGCCGGAGCATCCAATGTGAGCCCTTGGATCAAACCAACTTAAAGGACAGCGTAGATACAACCTTGGGGCGGCGGAGAACCAACATAACAACGAGGGGCTGGTAGGTGGGTCCCAAGGGTCAGGCGGCTTATAGGTGGGGCTGGCCGGCCCCACCTAGCGGCGTCTCGCCCTCTACTTTGGTGTGGAGTCCTCCCGAGTCTTCTAGAGTCTTCTGGTGTCCGTTTCGCTATGGATAAGCATAATTAAATCTGACATGTAGGTTGACCTTGACGGTTTTCTGGATAAACCCTGCAGAAAATACAGATTCACCAAACCTCATAGAATTTGTTAGTTTAAACCCCTAAACCGTCATTGGTGATTATATTTTATGCCCTTATATATGTTATATTGATGATTTATAATGGTTGTTAACTACCGTCAACAAATTCTACCAAGCTTAACCTTTGCTAGTCCCTTAGCAAAGCTAAACTCAGTAAATGGATCAAGAGTTTAAGGATTTTTAAAAATATTGATGCAGCTCCTTAAAAGTACATATGCATTCAAACAAGAATTCTCCTCTAGATTACAATAAACTGATCTAACTTTCAAACTTACCCATATTGCCTTCAACGATGGGGCTCCTCAGCCTTCACTTGGGTCTTGAGCAATTAAAAGACAGAACGATCAAGTCAAGCACTATGTCTCAAGTTCTTTGCTCAACCAGTATTCCAGAGTTTTTTATAGGTTTTCAAAATAAAACTCAGAGCTTCCATTGTATTACACTCTCAAGTCTCTCAACATATGTGGTATTTGTGGATCCTTATCAAGCTTTCTGTTGGGGACCAATACTAGGGTACCCGAAGAGGAGGAGCTAATAACCATCAACATTGATTCATCCAAGCGGTCAAGAGCGCGACCACACCTCTTGCTGGGATCCTCCTCGTCCAACCACCAATGCCATGGGCTCTGCCTCGTTCGACCTCCGAGGGCTAGCTCCGCCTCGGCTGACCCCTGAGGGTAGGCTCCGCCTCGACCGACCCCCGAGGGTAGGCTTCACCTCGGTTGACCCCTGAGGGTTGGCTCCACTTCGGTCGATGTCTGAGGGCTGGCTCTGCCTCAGCTGACCCCTAAGGGTAGGCTCCGCCTCGCCCGACCCCCGAGGGTTGGCTCCGCATTGGCCGATGTCCGAGGGTTGGCTCCACATCGGCCCACTCCCGAGGATAGGCTCCACCTCGTCTGACCCCCGAGGGTTGGTTCCACCTCGGTCGATGTCGTAGGGCTAGCTCTGCCTCACCCAATGTCTGAGGGATGGCTCCGCTTCGCCCAATCCCTCGAATACGGTTCCTAACGGGAGCTCACGCCGCCGCCAACCACTATGTGCCAGAAAGTTTGACCTGAGGTCAAACTTCTGGCATCATGCAGGGAGCGGTCACATCTCAACATGACCCATCCTCGTGACATGTCATTCTAGGGAACTCACATCGCCCACGGTGATAGACGCGCGATCACTATGCTGCCCACTCCCTATGTGGCCACTGATCAGCATGCTGGTCAGCCGTGCCGCCCACCGAGGCAGGGTGGGACATTATGACTCGCTGACAACACCAGGGCATGGCATTGTCAGAACATAGGTGACCAATGTGGAGCTGTCCCTATCACCGCCTACTGTGTCAGCGGGGCCTACACGAAGGAAAAGGAAGGCCCGACGACCCTAAAGACTTTCTTGGCCTCTCGCTCTCCTATTTTCCCCTATTGTAACCCATGCTTTCCCTTGGCCTATAAAAGGGAAAGTAGGGCATCTCATGAAGGGGGACCGATACATCGAACAAGTGCATCACATAGCATTGGTTCACCACACCATATCAGACATCGAACCACAAAGACTTGGGAGCTACCTCCCTCTCTTGCCAGTTTGTAACCCCCTACTACAAACTCAGTGCTGGTAACACGAGCAGCCCAAAACTGGATGTAGGGACATTCGGCCCGAACCAGTATAACACTTATGCCCTCTTAGCACACCATCCGAGCCACATGCATAATATACAAATTTACTCATTGTTGTTTACTCAAAATACCGACACATTCTATACCCATTACCCATTCTCTAAATATTGAGAGTGAGCCAATTCTCGAGGAAGACCCAATGGAAGAGGTTAAGGTTACATCTCTTGATTATTTGATTGAACTCAACCTTGAAGATGATATCTAGTTCTTCATCAAGGAAGAAGAAAATCCTATGGAGTCTGAATCTCTAGATGAATTGCTAGAACCACCTAAGCCCACCATTGAGCTTAAACCCCTGCCTTCTGGTCTTATATATGCTTTTCTCAATAATGATTAGGATTCTCCTATGATCATAAGTGATAAACTTTCTTAGGAAGAATCCCTATGCCTGCTAACTGTCTTAGAAAAGTATCGCTCTGCCTTTGGCTATTCACTCCAAGACCTTAAGGGAATTAGCCCTACTCTTTGCACCCATCGCACCCCTATAGATCCTAACTCTTTACCTTCTAAGGAGCCCCAGCGTAGGCTTAATAATGCAATGAGAGAGGTTGTTAAGAAAGAGGTTTTGAAACTCTTGCATGTCGGGATTATCTATCCTATGTCGCATAGTGAGTGGATTAGCCCTGTTCAAGTTGTGTCTAAAAAGGGAGGCATGACTGTTCTTAAAAATGAAAAGAATAAATTAATCCCGCAAAGAACCGTCATTGGATGGCGAATGTGTATTGACTACTGAAAACTTAACAAGGCAACAAAGAAAGATCACTTTCCGTTGCCCTTCATTGATGAAATGCTGGAGCGACTGGAGAATCACTCTTTCTTCTATTTCCTTGATGGGTATTCAGGTTATCACTAGATACCGATCCATATAGATGACCAAAGCAAAACCACCTTTACATGTCCATATGGAACATATGCTTACCGTAGAATGTCTTTTGGACTATGTAATGCTCTAGCTTCTTTTCAAAGATGCATGATGTATATATTTTCTGATATGATTGAAGAAGTCATGGAAGTTTTCATGGATGACTTTTCTGTTTATGGGAAAACTTTTGATGATTGCCTTAAAAATTTAGACAAGGTTTTGCAAAGATGTGAAGAAAAGCACTTAGTCCTTAATTGGGAAAAATGTCATTTCATGGTTAGAGAAGGAATAGTGCTTGGACAATTGGTGTCCAAAAGAGGTATTGAGGTAGATAGAGCTAAAATTGAAGTAATTGAACAGTTACCTCCTCCCATAAATATCAGAGGGATCCGTAGTTTTCTTGGTCATGCTGGTTTTTACCGCTGCTTTATAAAAGGTTTTTCACATATTGTTAGACCACTTACAAATCTTTTGGCTAAGGATGTTCCCTTTGAATTTGATGATGCATGCTTAAAATCTTTTAACATTCTTAAGAAAGCACTCATCTCTGCACCAATCATTCAACCCCCTGATTGGTCGCTACCTTTTGAAATTATGTGTGATGCTAGTGATTATGCTGTGGGGGCAGTGTTGGGACAAACTAAAGATAAAAAGCATCATGCAATTGCTTATGCTAGCAAAACTCTGACAGGACCTCAACTTAATTATGCAACAACTGAAAAAGAACTCCTAGCTGTTGTTTTTGCTATTGATAAGTTTAGATCTTACTTAGTAGGAGCTAAGGTGATTGTTTATACTGATCATGCCACTTTAAAATACCTGCTCACTAAGAATGTTGCTAAACCCAGATTAATAAGATGGATTTTGTTACTCCAAGAATTTGACTTAGAAATAAAAGATAAAAAGAGAGTGGAAAATTCTATTGCCGATCACTTGTCCAGAATGCAGTTTGAAAATTCATAGGAACTGCCCATCAATGATTTGCTATGAGACGATATGCTTTTCAAGGTCACAAAATCCGACCCCTGGTACGTAAATACTGTTAATTTTATGGTTGTAGGTTATGTACCTCTAGGGGAGAATAAAAGGAAGCTCCACATATGGGATGAACCGTACCTCTTCAGAGTCTGCTCTGACGGCCTACTCAGAAGGTGTATACCAGAGGAAGAAGGCATCAAGATCATCCAACGATGCCACTCATCACCATATGGAGGACATTATGGTGCATGCCGCACTCATTCAAAGATCTAGCAAAGTGGATTCTTTTGGCCAACCATGTATGAAGACATGAAAGACTTCATCAGGAGGTGTGGAGCATGTTAGAGGCACGGGAATATCAATTCAAGAGATGCCATGCCACTCACCAACAACCTCCAGATTGAGCTCTTTGATGTCTGGGGAATCGACTACATGGGACCTTTTTCTGAAATCAAATAACTATGAATACATCTTGGTGGTAGTTGACTATGTCTCCAAGTGGGTTGAGGCCATGCCATGCAAAGCTGCTAATGCAAAGAACACCAAGAAGATGTTTGAAGAAACAATATTTCCAAGATTCAGAGTTCTAAGGATAGTAATTAGTGATGGAGAAACTCACTTCACTGACAAGAATTTTCACAATTACTTGTCAAAATATGGGATCTGTCACAATATCGCTACTCCATACCACCCTTAGACAAGTGGCCAAGCCGAAACATCAAATAAACAAATCAAGAACATTCTACAAAAGATGGTCAATTAAATGGGGACTGCATGGAAGGATCGACTACCCGATGCACTATGGGCTTACAGAACAACATATAAAACACCGTTGGGCATGTCACCATATTAGCTGGTCTACGAAAAGACCTGTCATCTACCTATTGAGCTAGAATTCAAAGCTCACTGGGCCATCAAGCGATAGAACATGGACGTTGAAGCCGCAAGAATTAAGAGGAAGATGCAACTCTCTAAACTTGATGAATGGTATGAAAAAGCATATCACAACTCCAAGATTTACATGGAGAGAACAAAAAGATGGCATGACAAGAGGATCAAGAAGAAGGAGTTCACCCTAGGAGATAAGGTATTACTTTTTAATTCTAGGGTTAAATTATTCGGGCATGGAAAACTTGGAGCAAATGGGAAGGACCATTCAAGGTGATAAGCACTTCATCGTATGAAGCGGTAACACTTCAAAATGATGAAGGTACATTATTCAAGGTAAATGGCCACCATCTAAAGATCTTTCTATAACCTAAAAACAACCTAAGGATTTGGATGAGGTAGATTTCCTGATTTTACCATAGATTTACATCTCTACCATCATGTTTATGTTTCGTAACGCGAAAATATACTTTTCGAGATTAGATAGGGATTAGAAACTGCCACAAGAAAAATCACCATGAGAGGATGACATGTGGGGCCACCTGGCCCCACCTAGAGGCCGCCCTGGCCCATTGTCAGTCCCTCTCGTGTCTTCTAGATCCTTCCTTATTAAAATCCTATAGTTTTTTTACGCATTCGGTTTTTTCTCGTTACAAGACCTCGTATGGATAGATCTTGACCCCTGCTGCAAGTTGTCCCCCCTATATAAATGAGCCTCTGCCCGCCTCCATAGCCATTCCATCAAAGCCTTCTCTCTTCAGCAGCAGCAAAACTCTCCTCCTCTCTAGTTCCCATGGCCTACAAAGAAATCGTCCCCTATGGTTTTGATCCCCGCAACAAGCCCGATGCGCTTGTGTTGACCGTCGCTCATCTAGAAGTTACCTCAATTCACTCAAGCCAATCTTACTTTGCCCAAGCCATCCGATGTCTGGTGATGATTGCTCCGTCGCCGCCATGTCTACTTCTCAAGGACAAGCCACGTCAACCTGACGCGCCACCGCCGATCAAGGTGACGAAGGAGATCAACCTCCTTCCTCCAAGGGCGGATGAGGTGCTGACCAGATTGAAGACCAACAAGTTTGGAGATGTCACATGTGCAAAATATAAGTCGGTCACCCCTTGTACCATCATCGATGGAGTTCACGCTATGCCGGATCAGATCAAGGTTATTCTGCCAAAGGTGAAGAAGAGGAAGGTGCCATCACCACCTATCCCAGAGGCTGAGAAGCAACCATGGATGACCATTGCTCTCTTAGAGAAGAAGATCGAATACCTCTCTAATGTTATCTATACCCTAGAGCAAAGGATCGATGAAGAACACATCTATGGCAAGAGCCTGCAACATGACCTAAATGCTTTGAATCATTTTGTTGCTAAGATGAAGAAGTAAAAATTAGGTAGTCAATAATAAGGCATGAGTGGTTAGGTCAAGTGTTTAAAGATAGTATGTTTAGGTTACTCGCTTAGCTCAGATCATTAGAATATTGAAGTTTGTGTTAGGTCATCAAAAGTTTGTGTTTAGTTTGTGCATGTGTAATAAAGTGCCTTTATATTAATGAAGTCTTCTTATTATTATCTGTTCTCTATTTCTTTTTGGATATGTGTTTGTCTCCACATGTTGTGCATAAAGGTATACAGGAAAACAAGTGTGGCAGAAGCACACCGCGAAATCAAGACAAAATTCAATCGTGAAAATCATGAAATGCAGAAAGCAACAAAACAAAAACCACGCTCACCAAAGTTGGACCGAAACAGGCCTGAGAGTGGGCCACCTGGCCTCCTACATGGGCCGGCCGGCCCATCACAATGCCACTTCACCTCGCGCTTCATCCACGGTCAGGTTTGAGCCTAATACACTTTATTTATATATGTTTCGCTTTCCGCTTCGAACCGAATTGAAAATCACTTAATAAAACAACTTTAAAACCTGAGGAAAGATTATTTCAGTCATGACTTAAGTATAGACTCACATAATACTTTTCCTGGAAATCATGCTACTATTGGGAACTTATTATTAGGAACCCCATGTTACTTAAGTTGTGAAATGAGATGTAGTAGAATAATGAGAACTTGATTCTTGATGTCTTGTTATTGGAGAATTTTATTTCAAAAAAATAAAAAGAATAGCTACACCTCTCTTTTTGGTAAGCAATATTCCACCAGAGCCATATATAGACTAGAGAAACCTTCTACATATACTACTTGTCATTGTATTGAGTTTCATCAAACCTTGTGACCCTTGTTGAGAAACTTATCATGCTCTCAAGATCAAGATCACGCACACTCCACATACATCTGTTGCTCCTACTCTAGAGTACGCAATAATATGTTTTTCCATCCACCTAAAAATGTTCTACTCCTACATTGGGAATAGACACAAAAATATGCTTGATAGGATATATGCTCCAAGTTATTGTAAATGTCTCTTGAAAAGTTTCAATTGCAAAAAGAAGAAGAGATAATAAGATAGCCCATGTTTTCTTGCAAAAGTTTTTCAAGTTTCAAACAAGAGAGATATGTTTCAAGGAGCATAGTAGAATTAGGTTAGCCACCACACACACACACACACACATATATATACATACACACACACACACACACACACATATATATATATATATATATATCGACACACATGCACATCTTGATCTAAGAGTATGACATCTTTCTCCTCGGATCCTCGTTTTGACTTTACAATATATGCAATGCAAGTATGTTTTCATATTCATCCCTACCTGAGCTCCACATAAGCTTCTAGAAGTAGGAATCATCATCATATCTACACATAAGGGATATTACTAAGGAAGATTAAGAACATAGCTTGCTCTTCCTTTGTAACTGAACCCTACGTGCGCCTATATTTGGCGAGTGGACTACAAAGGACTCAATGGGAGTGTCACATCCGCAATCTACCACATGACCTAGAATATAGGGTGTATCCGTAGGTAAACAATATATAAGCACCATGCTTACACAATATCGACCACCCACCCATGGATCCTTAGAGTGAGTGCTATACGAACTTATGCATGAACATAATGATAATCCAACTATACTAAGCATATAATCAAAGTAGACCATGAATATTATAACAAAGAACATGAATAAGATGAATACTGATATTGTCATAACAATTATAACTAGCATATAAAAGTAATGGAGATACAAAAGAGAGAGGGGTACAAAGATTATACCAAACCACGCTCTTGACAAGATCAGGAATCCAAGCGAAGCCTACTTGCCTCCCACTAGACCTAGCTTAACTAGCTATGCCCTAGAATATGGTGGAGCTTTGAGGATGATTAGGGTTTCTAAATTCTCAAAATGATTTATGCCCTCTCAGGGGGGCATGGGCTGATATATATATAGGCTGGAGCGTCCAACGTGAGCCCTTGGATCAAACCAACTTAAAGGATGGCGTAGATGCAACCTAGGAGGCGGTGGAGAACCGGCATAATAATGAGGGGCTGATGAAAGGTCCTAAATGGCTAGAGGGGGTGAATAGCCTATAAATTTTTTTACAAATACACTAGAGCAAGAGGTTAGTATACTAAATGGCAAAATGCAATTTTGCTCTAGCTCTACGAGGGTTGCAAGCCACCTATTCAACAATTCTAGTTGCTGTGATCACTAGGCACAAATAATGGCTATGTCACTACTCACTAAGAGCTCTCAACAGTTCTACACTAAAGAGCTCCACTAGGTGATACTAAACTAGCAAGCAAGACAAACTCTCAAAACTAATTACACTAAAGAGCTTGACAACTAGTTTGCAAGGAATGTAAAAGAGTGAGTATAGCGATTATACCGCCGTGTCGAGGAATGAACCAATCACAAGATAAATACCAATTCAATCACTGGGAGAATACCAAAGGGCAAGAGACAACCATTTTTTCTCCCGAGGTTCATGTGCTTGCCGACACGCTAGTCCCTGTTGTGTCAACCAACACTAGGTGGTTTGGTGGCTAATAGGTATCACACACCTAGCCCACCACAAGAGGCACCACCAGAACCTACCCACAAGTGAGGTAACTCAATGACATGAGCAATTTACTAGAGCTACCTTGCAGCTCTTCACCAAGGAAGGTGCAAGACCCCTCACAAATACCAAAGCTAGCCACAAACAATCACCAACATGTACCAAAGCTCCTTCACTACTCCAAGCTATCTAGGTAGTGGCAACCACCAAGAGAAATAAGAAATCCATAGCCACAACGATCCCCAAGTGCCACTAGATGCAATCACTCAAGCAAATGCACTAGGAATCACTCCCAATCTAACTATGATGATGAATCAATGAGGGAGATGAGTGAGAGGTGTTTGTTTAGGCTCACAAGGATGTCAAGTATGTCAAAGTGCCAAGAGAGGGAGTCCCAAGCTGGTACCTTTCTATTTATGGAGCCCCAAGACTCAAAGAGCCATTGGGCACTCTCGAGCTGACCAGACGCACTTACCAGATGTGCCCTAGCGTCCGGTCGGCCAGCGTCCGATCGCCTATGGCTGTCCATGTGTCCCCGTTTGAACCAGAGCTGCTCGATCCCAACAGTCATCTCCCGACCGCTCACGTAGTCAAAAGATGACCGGATGCACCGCTGATGTGACCTAACACAGGTACACGCGGCGTTCGATCATTTCTAGTAAGCGTTAAGAGGCAGTTTTTAATGACTGGACGTGTTAGGTCAGAGGCGACCTAACACACCCCGGTGTCCAATCCTCTCTCTTCTTCTCTGCGCGCGCTCACCAAAGGTTGACCAGACGCGCCGGAGCACCTGGCCCAAGCGTCCGATCGCTTCTGCTCAGTCTCGGCCGGACAACACGCCGCGCCTATAAATGACCGGACGCACCCGAGGTGAGTCCAGTCACCCCACGGCCAGTGGCCAATCGTGAACCTTCTCCTCTTTTTCTTTTTCTAAGTCCACAACTGCTTCACCCTTGCTTCCAACTTGCTAACCACAAAGTGTAGAACTTGTGTGCACGTGTTTTAGCATTTTTCAAAGCATTTTACAAGGGTCAAAGTTAGCACGCTAGGTTCCTAAATGCATATGCAAGAATGATGTCACCTAGTGGCACTCAATAAACCATTTAGCCAAAGATCTCCCCTCTTTATAGTATGGCTATCGATCCTAAATCACTCACACCCTCTATGGTGTCTTGAGTGCAAAACAAAACCCTATCTTATACCTTTGCCTTGATCTTCTCGGTTTTTGTTTTTCTCTTTCTTCTTTTCCAAGTTGAAGCTTGATCATTTTCATTTCATGTCCACCTTCATCACCATGGACCTCTCACTTGCTTCACCACTTGGATTGAACCACCTTATCTAATTCATACACTTAGATCAAATGTTAGTCTTAGGTTTTATCAATTATTCAAAACCAAACTAGGGCTTTTAATCTCCCCCTTTTTGGTAATTGATGACAACCTATTTACAAAGATATTCAATTAAATCTTTTGGATTCATGTTGCTTGCCCAAGCATATTACCATGGTAAAGGTTATGGATAAGTTTCATCAATCCAATTTGGTAGTATTAGCTCCCCGGTAGTATTAGCTCCCCCTATATATGTGCTAAGAGTTTGGATTTGAAAGCTTACACATATGCATGGATTTGAAGTTTGGGAGAGTAATAGATACCAAATGATGCTAAGGTGTAAAGAATGGACCTTTAAAGCATGATACCAATCGGAGTTGCCATTTGAACACCATCCTTAGCACCAAGATTTTGCTAGATATCACTTGAAAAGCAAGGACAAACTAGATACCTCGTGAGATCAACATTAGAAGCAAGGCTCTAGTACCACTTGTAAAAGATCAAGGTATATCTAGCTATCATATGCATGCTAGTTTTCATTACATCAATCATTTTCTACAATCTAGCATACATCACACAAGCATGGATAAGGAATTTTAAAAACTTGTGCTATGCAAGCAAACATATGTAATGCACATTCAGATGCAACATACAAGTTTATGAGCTTGCTCCCCCTACTTGTGTGCTTCAAAATTTTAATTGATCCCCTTCCTTTACTATCTTTGATTTCTCTCCCCCTTTTGCTTATCTTTGGGAACCCCCTTTTGCTTATCTTTGGGAATAACTTCTCCCCCTTTGTCATCAATGGCCACAAAAGGTGAGCTTAAATTTTAGATAGGTTGTGTGAAACCATGATAATTGAGGACCATTTTCCCAATTTGGTTTAATCTAGATCATTTGCAAAAGATATTTAACTCGGTTTGATCCAAGGGCAAGCTTCTTCACACCTCCAAATAAGGGTTATCATGCACCATGTTGAGTTAAATACTTATAGTCATTTTCTAGATTAAACACTAGGTTCACAAGCCCACAACATGTCATATACTACCACTAGATCATTTCAAATATACAAGCAATAGTGGTACCATACAAGTATCAAATTCATTTAATTTTCATGAATGAGCCTAAGACATGATAGGAATGACTAGATGCACTAAACAAGTCCTTAGCAAAGGATGAATGACATGTCAATCAACTTTACCTTGCTTTGCTCGAAGGAGAGGCATATCATATAATGGGGGTGCATCAACACATATTTGAGAAGTCAAGTATGTTCAATTCATTCCTTAGCTTGTAAAACCTCTTCTCATCAAGTGTCTTGGTGAAGATATCGGCAAGTTCATCATCGGTGCCCACACTCTCAATGCAAATATCCCCTTTTGTTGGTGATCTCTTATGAAATGGTGGTGGACATCAATGTGCTTTATTCTTGCATGTTGAACCAGATTATTGGTGAACTTGATTGCACTCTCATTGTCTCATAGCAATGGCACTTGCTTGAACTTGATTCCAAAATCACTCAAAGTAGCTTTCATCCATAGTAATTGTGCACAACAACTACCAGCCGAAATGTACTCCGCTTCGGCGGTTGAAAGTGCTACACTATTTTGCTTCTTTGATGACCAAGACACAAGTGATCCCCAATAGTTGACATGTGTCCGATGTGCTCTTTCTCTCAACTTTGCATCCTGCGTAATCGGAGTCTGAATATCTAATCAACTCAAATCTTGCTCCTTTGGGATACCACAATCCAACATTTTGTGTATGCTTCAAGTATCTCAATATTCTCTTTGTTGCCTTCAAATGACTTTCTCTTGGTGAGGCTTGAAATCTAGCACACATGCATAAACTAAACATCACATCTGGCCTTGATGCGGTCATATAGAGTAGGCTTCTAATCATAGACCGATACATCTTTTGATCCATCATGTTGCCACTAGCATCACTATCTATTGGTGTACTAATAGCTTTGCTTTCATCCATGCCAAACTTCTTGAGCATGTCTTTGATGTACTTGCCTTGACTCACAAGTATGCCATTCTTCATTTGCTTGATTTGAAGACCAAAGAAGTAACTAAGCTCTCCAATCATGGACATCTCAAACTCACTTGCCATCATCTTTCCAAACTTCTCACAAAAATCTTGATTGGTCGATCCAAATATGATATCATCAACATAGATTTGCAACACAAATAAGTCATTGCCTAGCTTCTTGGTGAAGAGAGTGGTGTCAACCTTTCCCATCTTGAACCCCTTAGAGAGTAGGAAATCCCTCAATCTCTCATACCATACTCTAGGTGCTTGTTTTAATCCATACAAAGCCTTTTTCAACTTGTAGACATGGTTGGGCTTCTTCTCATCTTCAAAACCGGGAGGTTGCTCAACATACACAAGCTCATTGATGCACCCATTGAGAAATGCATTCTTCACATCCATTTGGTACAACTTGATGTCATGGGCACAAGCATAGGCTAACAAGATCCTAATAGCTTCCAATCTTGCAACCGGGGCATTGTTTCTCCAAAGTCAAGACCTTTAACTTGAGTGTAACCTTGAGCCACTAATATTGCATTGTTCCTTACAACTATCCCATCTTGATCTTGCTCGTTCTGAAAGACCCATTTTGTTCCAATCACATTATGATCCTTAAGCCTCTCAACTAACTCCCATACTTGATTTCTTGTGAAGTTGTTTAGCTCTTCATGCATAGCATTTACCCAATCAACATTCTTCAAAGCTTCATCTATCTTCTTTGGTTTAATGGATAAGACAAATAAGAAGTGTTCACAAAACGATGCCAATCTTGATCTTGTTTGCACACCTCTAGAGATATCACCAATTATAGAGTCCAATGGATGATCTCTTGCAACATTGGTTGGTTGGAGCACTTGCACTTGATTGCTTGCATTTGATTGATCACTTGGTTGAGATGATAAACTAGCCACTTGTTATTGATCTTGCACTTTGTCATCACTAGCACTTGCTTGATCATGATCATGAGAACCACTAGCTTGCACATTTGAGTTAGAGAGCACTTGATTCTTGTCATCTTCAACATCAATCACCTCTCTAGGCCTTATATCACCAATGTCCATGTTCTTCATTGCATTGACCAATTGAGTGCCTCTCACATCATCTAGATTCTCATCTTCCTCTTGGGAGCCATTAGTTTCATCAAATTTCACATCATGAACCTCCTCAAGAGTACCACTAGCCAAATTTCAAACTCTATATGCCTTGCTAGTAGTGGAGTAACCAAGTAAGAAACCTTCATCACATTTCTTCTCAAACTTGCTCAATCTTATGCCTTTCTTTAATATATAGCATTTGCAACCAAAAACCTAAAAGTATGCAATATTGGGTTTTCTTTCATTCAAGAGCTCATATGGTGTCTTCTCCTTCATGGGATGACAATAGAGTCGGTTGCTATAGTAGCAAACCATGTTGTTTGCTTCAGCCCAAAATGAATGACTCACATTGTACTCACTCAACATTGATCTTGCCATGTCAATTAAAGTTCTATTCTTCCTCTCAACTAGGTCATTTGATTGAGAAGTGTACTTGGCCAAGAATTGATGCCTAATTCCAAACTCATCACAAAGCTCATCAATTTTTGTATTCTTGGACTCACTTCCATTGTCACTTCTCACTTTTTTTATGGTTGTTTCAAACTCATTGTGAATTCTCTTAATGAATGTCTTGAAGGTTGCAAATACATCACTCTTGTCAATAAGAAAGAACACCCATGTGTATCTAGTGAAATCATCCACAATCACAAATCCATATTTGCTTCCACCAATGCTAGTGTAAGTGGTTGGTCCAAACAAATTCAAGTGCAACAACTCAAATGCCTTAGATGTACTCATCATGCTCTTCTTAGGATGTGTGTTGCCAACTTGCTTTCTGGCTTGACATGCACTACAAAGCTTATCCTTCTCAAATGTGACATCTTTCAAGCCTCTAACTAGATCATGCTTAATCAACTTGTTCAATTGTTTCATTCCAACATGACCAAACCTTTTATGCCATAACCAACTCATGCTAGACTTAGTGAGCAAACATGTTGACAATTGAGCTTCTCTAGCATTGAAATCAACCAAGTATAGATTTTTATATCTAAATCCTTTCAATGTCAAGTTAGAGCCATCAACACTTATGATCTCTACATCATCCACACCAAATATGCACAAGACCTTTGACCTTGTCTTTGTCGTTGTCACCAAATGTGATACAATCAATCACATTGCTCTCATTCTCATTGATTAAATTGAACATTCTTAAATCACCGTTCATGTGTTGTGTGCACCCACTATTAAGAACCCAATGCCTTCCTCCGGCTTTATAATTGACCTATAAAAGAAGATCAATTCCTTTTAGGTACCCAAACTTTCTTGGGTCCTTGAAGGTTAGTTACCAAGGTCTTGGGTACCCAAATGGCCTTCTTCTTTGGGCTCATAATTGGTGTACCAATAAACTTAGCCTTCACACCATTGGCACCCTTAACAAGCATGTAACAAGAATCAAATTTAATTGAGGATACACTAGGTTGCTTATTCTTGTTAGTCTTGCAATGTTGCTCTATATGCCCAACTTGCTTGCATCTATTGCAAAACCGACCATTGCCCTTCACAAAGATAGCTTTGGGAGTGACAAAGGCCACCTTACCTTTCTTGGGTGTATAGACCAATCCCTCTTTATTGAGAGAAAAAAACCTTTGGCTACCCAAGCACTTTAGCAAGCGGGCATATCCACCATAGGCATTGCCAAAGGTACGAGTGAGCTCATTCACCTCCTTCTTGAGGTTCTCATTTTCCACCATTAGTGAGGCATCATAAGTGAAACCATCACTCAAAGGTGAAGTGGAAGTAGTAGTGCTATAAGAAGGGTTAATGGGAGCAACAACATTGGGCTTATAAAAGGATTCATCAATAATATCACATGTTAGTCCCACATCACAAGACACAATCACTTGCTCTTTCTTGGCTTCTTCCTCCTTGACTTGCTTGAGGAGAGAGGAGTGAGCCTTTTCAAGCTTAGAGTGAGATTTGCCAAGCATATCATGATCTTCCCTTAGACTCTTATGAGAGGCATTTAGCTCATCAAAGGATTGCTCAAGAGATTTGATCTTCTTGCGCAATTCTTTGCACTCCTTTCTCTTCATCTTAAAGCAAGTGTGCACTTGCTCACACATGTCTATGAGCTCCTCCTTAGTGTACTCCTCCTCATCATCACTCCTACAATCATCACTTTCACAATCATCATCACTCACATCATATTTTACCTTAGTAGGCTTTGCCATAAGACATATCGATGGAGTGTCAAAGATGAAAGGCTTGTTGTTGATGGCGATGCTTGCTAGTGCTTTCTTGATAGATTTCTTGCCATCATCACTAGAGTCATTGCTATCCAAAGATCCATCACTATCCCAAGTGACAACATAGCCTCCACCCTTCTTCTTCTTTGGAAGGTCATCTTCTTCTCCTTCTCCTTCTTTTCTTTCTTGTCCTTCTTGTGTTTCTTCTTCTCATCCTCATCATTATCACTATTGTAGGGTTAATCCGCTACAACATGATCAGGGCTCTTGCAATTGTAGCATCTCCTCACATATTCTTTACTCTTGTTGTTGTCTCTTCTCTTTCTTGCACCATAGCCCTTCTTCTTCATGAATCTTCCAAACTTACGCACAAAGAGAGCCATGGCTTCATCATCAATGTCACTAGCATCTTCATCATCACTTGATTCTTCTTTATTGGACTTGCCTTTGTTCTTGAGTGATGAGCTAGCCTTGAATGCCACATTCTTCTTCTTCTTGTCTTCATCTTCCTTCTTGTCATCTTTGTCAACCCCCTCCCTTTCCACATGGTATATCTCTTGTGTCATGACATCATCTAGTACTTGGTTAGGGGTGAGTTGCTTCAATCCTCCTCTAATGATGATCAATCTCAATGTCTCAAATCTAGGAGGTAAGTACATCAAAAACCGATGAGAGACATCATCATCATTGATCTTCTCTCCCAAAGCCTTCAAGTCATTGACAAATACTTGCAATCTATGGAACATTTCTAGAATGCTCTCATCATCCTTCATCTTAAAGCTTGTCAATTTGTCCTTGAGGATATATAGCTTGGCACTCTTCACCGCTGGTGTGCCCTCATAGGTCTCCTCCAATCTCTTCCACACTTCACTAGCTTTATCACAATCTTTGAATTGCTCAAACACCTTGGAATCAATGGCATTGTAGATGGTGTTGAGAGCCATTGTCTTGCATTGCTTGTTGGCCTTGTCGATGTTGGTGAGATTGTCCGGATCAAGAATCATATAGTCACTCTCGGTTACATCCCACACTTGGTCATTGATTGAACCAAGATACATATTCATTTTTCTCTTCCAATAATCATAGCATGTGCCATCAAAGAACAGTGGTTTGCCCCCCACATGGTTGAACACAACTTAAGCCATAATTTGACACCGAGGTTGTTAAGCCTTCAATCAAATAGTGACCATAGCTCTGATACCACTTGAAAGGTCCTAAATAGCTAGAGGGGGGGGTGAATAGCCTATAAAAAATTCTACAAATACACTAGAGTAAGAGGTTAGTACACTAAATGGTGAAATGCAATTTTGCTCTAGCTCTATGAGGGTTGCAAGCCACCTATTCAACAATTATAGTTGTTATGATCACTAGGCACAAACAATGGCTATGTCGCTACTCACTAAGAGCTCTCAACAAGTCTACACTAAAGAGCTCCACTAGGTGATATTAAACTAGCAAGCAAAACAAGCTATCAAAACTAATTACACTAAAGAGCTTGACAACTAGTTTGCAAGAAATGTAAAAGAGTGAGTAGGGTGATTATACTGCCACGTCAAGGAATGAACCAATCACAAGATGAATACCAATTCAATCACCGGGAGAATATCAAAGGGCAAGAGACAACTAATTTTTCTCCCGAGGTTCACGTGCTTGCCGGCACGCTAGTCCCCGTTGTGTCGACCAACACTTGGTTGTTTGGCGGCTAATAGGTATTCCATACCTAGCCCACCACAAGAGGCGCTACAAGAACCTACCCACAAGTGAGGTAACTCAATAACATGAGAAATTTACTAGAGCTACCTTGCAGCTCTTCACCGAAGAAGGTGCAAGACCCCTCACAATCATCGAAGCCAGCCATGAACAATCACCTCCGCTGCTCCAAGCCATCTTGGTGGCAGCAACCACTAAGAGAAACAAGAAATACGCAGCCACAACGATCCTCAAGGGCCACTAGATGCAATCACTCAAGCAAATACACTAGGAATCACTCCCAATCTCACTATGATGATGAATCAATGATGGAGATGAGTGGGAGGTGTTTGCTTAGGCTCACAAGGATGTCAAGTATGTCATAGTGCCAAGAGAGGGAGCCCCAAGCCGGTACCTTTCTATTTATAGAGCCCCAAGACTCAAAGAGCCGTTGGGCACTCTTGGGCTGACCGGACGCGCCCCAACGTTCGGTTGGCCAGCGTCCAGTCGCCTATGGCTGTCCATGTGTCCCTATTTGAACCAGAGCCGCTTGATCTCAATGGTCATCTCTTGATCGCTCACATAGTCAAAAGATGACCGGATGCACCGCTGATGTGACCTGACGCACATACACGCAGCGTCCGATCATTTCTAGTAAGGGTTCAGAGGCAGTTTTTAATGACCGGATGAGTCAGGTCAGAGGCAACCTGACGCGCCCCGGCGTCCAATCCTCTCTCTTCTTCTTTGTGCCCGACCATTAAAGGTTGACCGGACATGCCAGTGCACCTGGCCCTAGCTTCCGATCGCTTCTGCTCAGTCTCGGCCAGACAGCGCGCCGCACCTATAAATGACTAGACACGCCTAGGGTGAGTCTATTCACCCCGTGGCCAGTGTCCGGTCATGGACTTTCTCCTCTTTTTCTTTTTCTAAGTCCACAACCGCTTCACCCTTGCTTCCAAGATGCTAACCACAAAATGTAGAACTTGTGTGCACGTGTGTTAGCATTTTTCAAGGCATTTTACAAGGGTCAAAGTTAGCACACTAGGTTCCTAAATGCATATGCAAGAATCATGTCACCTAGTGGCACTCGATAAACCATTTAGCCAAAGATCTCCTTTCTTTATAGTATGGCTATCGATCCTAAATCACTCACACCCTCTATGGTGTCTTGAGTGCAAAACAAAAACCTATCTTATACATTTGCCTTGATCTTCTTGGTTTTTGATTTTCTCTTTCTTCTTTTCCAAGTTGAAGCTTGATCATTTTCATTTCATGTCCACCTTCATCACCATGGACCTCTCACTTGATTCACCACTTGGATTGAACCACCTTATCTAATTCATACACTTAGATCAAAGGTTAGTCCTAGGTTTCATCAATTATCCAAAACCAAACTAGGGCTTTCAGCTGACAGGTGGGCCCCAGGGCCAGGCGGCTTATAGGTGGGGCCATCCATCCCCACCTAGCGGCGTCTCACCCTCCGCTTCAGTGTGGAGTCCTCCTAAGTCTTCTAGAGTCTTCTAGTGTCCGTTTTGCTGCAGATAAGCGCAATTAAATTTGACATGTAGGTCCACCTTGATGGTTTTCTGGATAAACCCTGCAGAAAATATAGATTCACCAAAACTCATGGAATTTGTTAGTTTAAACCCCTAAACCTTTATTGGTGATTATATTTATGCCCTTATACATGTTATATTGATGGCTTATAATGGTTGTTAACTACCATCAACAAACACCCAAAGGGATTCGCCCCCGCCGCGAGGATCGGACCCGACAATGGGAACCTCCGCAAGCAGAGCTGGCAGGACTCAAGTACTCCAACCCACCACTCAACTGATGAGAACATAGCTTGAGTCAGATGGGGCTAAGGCAGCCGAAGCTGGGGCCAACCACCAACCCAAACCATCTAGAACGGGAGAAATCGGCCACATACCAGAAGACAACGACAAAGATGCAGAGGCAAGAGGCCTTGAGGCCATAAACCAAATGCACGTCGAGTCAAAGCCCACCAAAGGCAGGCACGCCTGCAAGTGATAAGGCAGAAGGTAGACAAAGCCAGGGAACAACTTAGGCAAATGGATGAGTACCTAGCTTCGATCGAAGCTAACCCAAACTATCTACCTGAACACCACAGAAACTAACTTTCGCCAATGCCATACGACCCAAAATCCCCATTGACCTAGATACTCTAAACCAGAAACTGGCCACTTGAGTACAAACCATAGAACCTACCAAGGTATGATGGAAGCATAGACCCTTGCCAATTCGTAATGAGCTACGAAGCGACAGTGGCAGCAACAGGCGAGGATGAGTATACCATGGCAAAGTCCTTCATGATTATAGCAAGGGACATTGCCCAAAGCTTGTACAACAACCTCCCACCAGGCTTGATAGATTCCTGGGGGAGCCTCCATGAAGAGCTGTGCAACAATTTCAAAGGTATCAGCCCTTCGGCAACCAATCCCATGGAATTATTCACCTGCACTCAAGCTAAAAGAAAACCCCTCCAAGACTTCTGGTGAAGATTCGTTTAGCTCAGAGCAAGGACACCAAACATAACAGATGATGTAGTGATTCTAGCAGCAATCAATGAGGTAAGACCAAGGCCATGTTCCTCGAGGCTAGCACGGAAGCCACCAAAACCATCATAGAGTTACATGAGGTCATGGATAAGTACATCAGATCAGACATTATCTTCCGTTCGAAGACCGAGGCTTTGAAACCTCAAACGTGCTCGCCTCCATGGCCACCATAGCACAACCAGTACCCTCACAACAAACCAATCAACATGAACACCATAGAGTCCACACCTCCACAATGCCAAAGACACAACCAAGTCCAACATCTCAATAGACCCCCGACAACAGCCAGAATGACAACAGAGACAATACCCAAAGCAGACCCAACCCAAGAGATCCAGCGAAGCTATACTGCCACTTCTACAGACTAGCAAAGGCCACTCGACAAAGAAATGTGCATGTTTCGTGAAGGGAAAAGAATATTAAGAAGCACAGCAAGTCGCTGCTATAGTCCCACCAAAACCTTTTAACTACACAAGGAGACAACCCACCCCTGCAACCACCCCATACCAATACACTAGTAAACAATGGCATCCCCTCACAACAACATCCTCAACAATACCCAACCTTCACCGACTACAATCCCTCTTATCACCATTACAACACCTACGACAAACCCCTAGCCATCATATGGCTACAGCAATCGCTCCAATAGCCAACCATACACTTTTACTCACCCACCCAACCCACCACAAATACAAAGCTAGCACCTAGCCTTACCACCACCACCCCCGCCACCACCAACCCAGCCACAACAACAGCAAGTAAAACTAGAACCCATGAGCCAACCCATTCAAAGAATAATCAACAACCCAGCCGCAACCTTCGGTGTGATACTCGCAATCACCGGATCCAATGACAATCACGGCAACAAGAGACGGCGCAAAGAGCATATGAGGTGAGTACACCACCTAGCCACCAGAGGGCCACACAAGAACTCACAATGGTCTCATATCCCAATAACCTTCAACAGCATGGATCTCAAACTAAAAGACTACCCTCACACTGGTGCCATGGTGATCGAGACAAATCTGGCTGGTTGGGCAGTAATAAGGATCCTTGTCGACACTGGCAGCTCCATCGACATCCTATTCGCTTCAACCTTTGACAACATGAAATTAGACAGAAATCTTCTCTAGCTAGCTGGACATCCGCTATACGGATTTGGGGGCAAACAAGTGAAAGCCATAGGCAAAATCACACTCCTAGTAACCTTCGACGACCAAAGCAATAGCAGGACAGAGTACATAACCTTTGATGTGGTTGACATGCTATACAACTACAATGCAATTTTTGACCGAGAGGTCACAAACATTTTTAGCACAGTCCTCCACCCGGGCTATCTCTATATGAAGCTGCCCTCCGCCAGAGGCGTCATTGTCATATATGGCAACCAAGACCTCGCTAGAATAGCAGAAGAAACAGCCACCCTAGGGTAGAAAAATGTATACAACCTAGGCATAGAAAAGTCAACAGTCAAGATAACCTTGCCAAACGAACCAGAACAACAAGTCAGGGCAAAGCCAGCAGAAGAAACCAAGAAAGTACCACTATTTGAAGGTAACACCAGCAAGCAGGTCATCATCTCTGCTATGCTGGATGGCAAAACCGAGGCTAACCTCATCCATTTCCTACGTGACAACAACATCTTTGCATGGTCCGCAGAGGATCTTCGAGGGGTAGACAGGTCCATCATTGAGCACATCCTTGACGTCGACAAAAATCACCCCTCGATCAAGCAAAAGCTTCACAAAATGTCTGAAGAAAGAAAGCAGATAGCCAAGGAGGAGGTCCAAAGATTGCTCGATGCGGGGGTCATCTGACCAGTTAAATACCCAACTTGACTATCAAATGTCGTGCTAGTTAGAAAGAAAAATGGTAAGTAGAGAATGTGCGTTGATTTCATGAGCCTAAACAAAGCCTACCCTAAGGATGATTTCCCATTACCAATAATAAGCACCCTCATCAATTCAGCAGCTGGTTGCAAGCTATTGTCACTCCTAGACTATTTTTCAGGATACCATCAAATTTGGATGAACCAGGAAGATGAGGAAAAAACAAGCTTCATCACTCCTTTCGGAACGAACTGCTTCAGAAGAATGGCAGAGGGGTTACGCAACGTAGGGTCAACCTTCGCCCACATGACAGCAAAAGTATTCAAAGAGGACAAAGCAATCTCAGCTTATGTCGATGATATGGTTGTACAAAGCAAGCTCAAACATGAACACACCGAGGACCTCCGTAGAGCTTTCAACAACCTCTGCAATGTGGGGCTCCAATTGAATCTAGAGAAATGCATATTTTGCGTAAGCAAGGGAAAGTTGCTCGGTTGCCTCGTCTCAGCAAGAGGAATCAAGGCCAATCCAGAGAAAATTGACACAATTCTCAACATGGAACCTCTGACCTCAAGAAAAGCTAGCACAGAGGCTCGTAGGAAGACTGGCAGCATTAAACAGATTCATTTTAAGGTCCGTGGAGCAAGGGCTCCCCTTGTTTGAAGTACTAAAAACATAGATCCATACAGCTGGGGACCCCAACAGCAAAAGGCCTTCAAGGATTTGAAGGTCTATCTACACAACCTATCGACAAAAGATGCTCGACAGTCCTCCAAGGGGTATCCCACGAAGGTAGATTGATCAGTAGGGGTGCGCATAATCAGGAACCAGATGGTGACACAAGGCGCAGAGACAGCGATTTAGACAGGTTCGGGCCATCTGATCAACGTAATACCCTACGTCCTATGTCTTTATTGTATTGTATTGAATATGAGATATATGTAGATATCGACTAGGGGACCCCTACCTCTCCTTATATACTCTGGAGGGGTAGGGTTACAAGGAAAGTATCCTATTTAGTACTATATAATATCTTGTGGTGCACGTCGACCAGTGCTGTGCATGCCTTGATCTTGTGGGCTGGGCCACCTCTGATGGTGCGGCCCATGTCTTGTCTTGTGGGTACCGGGGGCCATACCCCCACAGCTAGTCCCTAAGCGCCTTGTATCCTTTGAGCAACGCTGTCTTGAACAAGTCCAAGCACTTTGACATGAAGCCGATCAGCTTAACCGGTGATCCGAGCAGTGGAAGTCGAAACCAACCAGTTTAACTAGTGGCCTAGGCGGTGAAAATCAAAGCCGGCCAGTTTAACTGGTTAGGAGACCTCGGACCTAGCCAAGTAAGGCTTGCTAGAAGGATGTAAGGGGCTCAAGATAAAATTTGAAAATTCTTCCACTTATGAGAAGTGTGGCCACTTAGACTCCATCAACAAGGAGGGTAAATCAAGAAATAAGCACTAAATTAACCGCCAGGTGAAGTGTAGCCACTTAGTCCCCGAGCCTACTGGAATATGAAGAATGAATCTTGTAGCTAGGTCAAAGAAAAGAAGTCTGAAAGCTTGCCAATGTCATCTAACATGCGTGTATCAAGACCCCAGATGTGCTATCCAAGATTAGCACCCTGATCTAAACAACATGGAGCAGCTTG
This sequence comes from Miscanthus floridulus, assembly GCF_019320115.1. Lineage (NCBI taxonomy): Eukaryota > Viridiplantae > Streptophyta > Magnoliopsida > Poales > Poaceae > Miscanthus > Miscanthus floridulus. The sequence goes on along the minus strand of NC_089593.1, from coordinate 15,842,844 downwards.
ATAGCACATCGATGAGACGTAGCAAGATCCGACCACCAAGGGAGTCCCTAGCTTAGCTGGCGATGTCTGAGCACTGAGGAAACCCTAGCATAGCTGGCGATGTCTGAGCACCGAGGAATCCCCGACGTAGCTGGCGATGTCCGAGCATCGAGGAGTCCTCGGCGTAGCTGGCGATGTCCAAGCACCGAGGAATCCCCGACGTAGATAGCGATGTCCGAGCACTATGGATGAAAGGAGTACGGATATTTTTCGACCGTATTTGAGACCGAATCCATTTAGAGGGGTTCAGATCTGTCCATATTTGAGTCTAAATATTCAACATCCGATACCGTATCTATATCCGAATACTTAAATCGCATATTTATGATGTTGACATCCAATCATATCCTATCCGGCATGGCTAACACTATCCATATTCAAATCCAAATCTGACTAGAAATATGAAAACAAATATAATATCAGTCATATCCGATCCGTTTTCATCCCTACGGAGCACCAAGGAGTCCCTGGAGTAGCTGGCGATGTCCGAGCACCGAGGAATCCCCCGCGTAGCTGGCGATGTTCGAGCACCAAGGAGTCCTAAGCGTAGCTGGCGATGTCCGAGCACCGAGGAATCCCCCGCATAGCTGGTGATGTCTGAGCACCGAGGAGTCCTCGGTGTAGCTGGCGATGTCCGAGCACTGAGGAGCCCCCGACGTAGCTGGCGATGTACGAGCACCGAGTCCCTGGCATAGCTGATGATGAAGCACTAGCGATGAATAGTCTGGTCAACTGGTCAGCGGCGAAGTGAGCATCGAGTAGAAGCGACCGACGAATAGTCCGATCAACTGGTCGGCGATGAAGTCCATGAACCTTGCAGTCCGACCAGTTGATCGGTGGAGAAGTCCGAGCACCAGGTGGTCCGATCACCTAGACGATGATCCTGCAATACAAATATGTAGAACTAGTAGTACATGATGTAAACATATATGAACTCCGGAGAAGAATCAGCAATGGTGATGAAATAGCGTATGCGCTCGACAATCAGTTGGTGTGAAGATATATTTATATTTAATACAAACCGCCCAACCAGTTAGTGTGTAGTTGAGTCTCTAGCCCTAGCTAGCCTGTTAACCATAACATGGAGCGCGGAGGCCATGTGCGTGTAGGAAGAGCAAAGCGTCGCCAAGGAGCCATTGCCGACCACCCGTAACGCAGAGGGCAGACGCTCGTGCACATGTAGGGAGAAGCCGGAGACAGGGCCATCTCTGGGGACATCCAAGCGTCAACATGACTGTTCATGGATTTGCCTTATACTTAGCTATATGTCATCTTTAAGATGGTATACGTGGAGAAAATCATTTAGAGAGCAAACATGGAGAAAATAGCTGGGAGAAACATTATGGCGATATACGAAGATTGGAGAATATTTAGAAGAATATTAAAGCGTAACTTAGCTTTAGACAGAATGTCTGGTCGGTGGCATATGGCGTTATCTAGTCGACGACACGGGCAGCTCGCTTAATGGCTGGAACAAAGTTGATCTCGTGTTGGAGTAGGACGGACATAGTCAGAGCTTGGCGGTGTCAATCCGCGTACGAAGACTTGCGCCGTGGTTGTTGAAGGATGTTGACCTTGAGTTATGCCATCTGGTTCACCAGGGATCACCGCGCACGAGCCCCACGATGGGCGCCAACTATCGACAAAAGATGCTCGGTAGTGCTCCAAGGGGTATCCCATGAAGGTAGATTGATCGGTGGGGGTGCACGTAATCAGGAACCGAATGGTGACACAAGGCGCAGAGACAACGATTTAGACAGGTTCGGGCCGTCTGATCGATGTAATACCCTATGTCCTGTGTCTTTGTTGTATTGTATTGAATATGAGATATATGTAGATGTCGACTAGGGGACCCCTGCCTCTCCTTATATACTCTGGAGAGGTAGGGTTATAAGGAAAGTATCCTATTTGGTACTATACAATATCTTGCAGTGCACGTCGACCAGTGCCGTGCATGCCTTGATCTTGTGGGCTGGGCCACCTCTGATGATGCGGCCCATGTCTTGTCTTGTGGGTACCAAGGGCCATACCCCCACACAACCTAACAACCCTCGCTAGCCCCCAACCCGGTGAACTACTCCTCCTATATGTCACAGCCTCACCACATGCCGTCAATGTAGTAATAGTAAAAGAAAATCAAGAAGAGCGTCAGAAGAAGCAGTTACCAGTGTATTACATATCTGAAACCCTTGATGGAGCAAAAAAGTTCTATAAAGAAATGGAGAAGGTAGCATACGTAGTCGCCATGGCCTCCAGAAAACTAAAGCACTATTTCTAGGTGCACAAGATCACTATACCCTCAAGTTTCCCGCTTGACAACATCTTCAAGAACCCAAAAGCCATAGGTCGAATAGGAAAATGGGCCACCGAAATCAACAACTTGGCAATAGAGTTCGTCAGGAGAAATGCAATCAAATCTTAGGCCCTCATAGACTTCATGGCAGATTGGACCCCCGACACTCACAATACAGTGGAAGTTATAGAACCAATATGGACAGTGCACACAGATGGAGCATGGGGATCAGCGGGAGCTAGAATAGCGGCAATCTTAACCTCATCATCCGGTATCAAACTCAGATATGCAGCGAGACTAGAATTCCAATGCACAAACAACAGCGCAGAATATGAAGCAATCATATTGGCTCTATCAAAGTTCCGCGCACTCTCAGTAAGGTGAGCAATCATCAAAACTGACTCCCAGGTCACCTTCGGGCACATTGAGAAAAGCTTCAAAGCTAGAGATCCCCAACTACAAAAGTACTTGCACATAGTTCGCATGATCGAGGGTTTCTTCCTAGGAATCACGACCAAACTAATCCCGAGATCAGAGAACAGTGAGACTGATAAATTAGCAAAAGCCACAGCTCAAGGCGTCACCTTACCCTCAGATGTTTTCTATGCGGTCATCAATCAACCCTTAATAGAACTAAACATAAAAGCACCAAAGCTCATCAATGCAATACACAGTGAAGACTGGATAAAGCCCATAATGGCCTATCTCAAAGGATAGCATGAACTAGAAATCAAAGAGGAAGAAAAAGGGATGTAGTAGAGGACACGAGGGTACAAAATCATCAATGATGAACTATACAAGGCTAGCGTAACAGCACCACTGCTCAAGTGTGTCGCATCCAGCGAGGGAAAACAACTGTTAAAGGAGATACATGAGGGTTTATGCGGTTCCCACAATGGACCTAGGGCTCCAGTGGGCAAAGCATTCAGACAAGGGTTTTACTGGCCAACAGCAATCAACCACGCAGCCTTACTAGTGCAGCATTGCGAAGGTTGCCAACTCTCAGCAACGCACTCAAATAGACCAGGGGCTCAAACCACCCTAATCTGCCCAACATGGCCTCTCCAGTGATAGACAATGGACCTAGTTAAACCATTACCAACAGCCCCAGGAAACCTCCGCTACACGGTGGTCGCCATCGAGTTCTTCACCAAATGGATAGAAGCAAAGCCACTAATAACCTCACAGACTGTCAAAAGATTCTTCTAGCAACAAATCATATGCCACTTCGGAGTGCCAAGAGAACTCATAGTAGACAACAGAACCCAATTTGACAGCGAAGTATTCAAGAAGTTCTATATGCAAATAGGAACAAAGTTGTGCTTCACCTCGGTAAGACACCCTCAATCCAATGGCCACGTCGAAAGAGCGAATGGTATAATCCTCCAAGGTATCTCAAGAAGATTACATGATAGACCTAAGGGAAAATAGGCAGAGGAACTCACCTCACTCATATGGTCACACAATACCTCTGAATCGAGGGCAACAAAATTCACCCCATTGAAACTCCTCTTCGGAGAAGAAGTCGTCCTCCCAGAAGAGCTCACTCGTAAATCACCAAGAGTGACCTTCGCAAAAGATGGAACAAGCACCCTCGATGAAGAACAGTTAACAAAAGACCTCGTAGAAGAACTCAGATGCCAAGCAATCAACAACCTTCACTTATATCAAGCTGAAACTGTCCGGTGGCGAGACAAGAAAGTAAACTGCCATGAAATTATCAAAGGAAATATGGTGCTAGTCAGAAAACAAAACACAAAGATGGCGGGCAAGCTCCAACCAAAATGTTTAGGCCCATACTTGGCTACTCAAGCAAGTAGACCCAGAGCATACAATCTCCAAGATAGTGAGGGTAACCAACTACCTCACACTTGGAACATAGACGACCTTCGAAAATACTATCCCTAGCGGTGCCTTAGCGTGCGCTCGCACAATGTAACTATCCTTTTTTTCATTCAACGATGTAAAAACTTAATGCTGCACTCTTTTTCCTTGCGAAGGGGCGCAAGGTTTTTTAATGAGGCAGTCATTCTACCCTCTAATGTAATATTTATTCCCCAAAACTCCAACCTCTGTTGAAATGGGTGGTCACGGCAAACCCACCCTCATCGATGAAAAAACATAGGTAATGATTTGTACCAAGCAGGGTCTCCAACCTATCAACCCCCACTCAGTACAAAACATTCCTCCAAACCTCACAAAAGGCAAACCCCACCCGCCCTTAAGATAAGGACTGGCGTTGAGGTCAAAACAAGTGAGCACCCTCACAAAGCGCTAGGGGCTCACAAAATGCAAACCCCACCCAACCTTAACATAAGGATGGACATAGAGGTCAAAACAAGTGGGCACCCTCACAAAGCGTCAGGGGCTCACAAAAAGCAAACCCCACCCACCCTTAAGATAAGGACGAATGCGGAGGTCAAAACAAGTGACCACCCTCACAAAGCGCCAGTGGCTCACAAAAAACAAACCCCACCTGCCCATAAGATAAGGACGAATGCAGAGATCAAAAAAAGTGAGCACCCTCGCAAAGCGCCAGGGGCTCACAAAAAGCAAACCCCACCCACCCTTAAGATAAGGACGGACGCGGAGGTCAAAACAAGTGAGCACCCTCGCAAAGCGCCAAGGCCTCACAAAAAGCAAACCCCACCTGCCCTTAAGATAAGGATGGACGTGGAGGTTAAAACAAATGAGCACCTCGCAAAGCGCTAGGGGCTCACAAAAAGCAAACCCCACCCACCCTTAAGATAAGGACGGACGCGAAGGTCAAAACAAGTGAGCACCCTCGCAAAGCGTCAGGGGCTCACAAAAAGCAAACCCCACCCACCCTCAAGATAAGGACGGACACGGAGGTTAAAACAAGTGAGCACCCTCGCAAAGTGCCAGGGGCTCACAAAATGCAAACCCCACCCAAGGCAATCAGCCACACGCCAAATAAGCTTCGCTAAGAACAAGAACAAGAAGGCGCTCTAGGAGGAACTCACGCTCAGAGTAGTGCGAAGCCTCATGGGGTCCAAGCTCCACAAGAAGGAAACATGTGACCCCCGCAACCAACCAAGACAGCATGAACTGGTACCTCCATCACCAAGGCGACAACAAATCACCGAGGGCTCATCAAGGTTCATCATTTATCGGTGAGTAGCAGCGAAGCTGTCGCATCATCTTCCATGAAGACGACAATCAAAAAAGTTCACCATGGCAAACCCCTGATGTCTTTAGAACTAGCACTGCCATGTAACCCCGTCAAAGAAAATAAAGTCAAACCCAGCATTCTTCTCTCATTCTATTTTCACCCAAAGCGCGTCAAGTTTTGGAAAACAAAAAACAGCGATCCTCGCCTAAAAGAGAAGGGGGCGACGCCGCGCGTCAAGTTTTAGGAAACAAAAAGCAGCGAGCCTCGCCTAAAAGAAAAGGGGGCATCATTGTGCGTCAAGTTTTAGAAAACAAAAAATTGTGAGCCTGGCCTAAAAGAAGAGGGGCGACGCTACGTGTCAAGTTTCAGAAAACGAAAAGCAGCATGCCTCGCCTAAAAGAAAAGGGGGTGTCGCTACGCGTCAAGTTTTAGAAAATGAAAAGCAGCGAGCCTTGCCTAAAAGAAAAGGGGGTGTCGCTGCGCGTCAAGTTTTAGAAATCAATAAACAGTGAGCCTCGCCTAAAAGAAGAGGGGGGCATCGCTGCTCATCAAGTTTTAGAAAATGAAAAAACAGTGAGCCTTGCCTAAAAGAAAAGGGGACGTCGCTGCGCTTCAAGTTTTAGAAAACAAAAAACAGCGAGCCTCGCCTAAAAGAAAAGGGGACGTCGCTGCGCGTCAAGTTTTAGAAAACAAAAAATAGCGAGCCTCGCCTAAAAGAAAAGGGGGCAATGCTGCGCGTCAAGTTTCAGAAAATGAAAAAACAGCGAGCCTCGCCTAAAAGAAAAGAGGGCGTCGCTGCGCGCCAAGTTTTAGAAAACAAAAAATAGAGAGCCTCGCCTAAAAGAAAAGGGCGCGTCACTGCACATCAAGTTTCAGAAAACAAAAAGTAGCGAGCCTCGCCTAAAATAAAAGGGGCATCGCTGCACGCCAAGTTTTAGAAAACAAAAAGCAGCGAGCCTTGCCTACAAAAGAAAAGGAGGCATCGCCGCGAACCAAAGCGACAACAAAATCGCACCGTATCAAGACTCGTCAATTAAACAGCACCAAATAATATTTACAGCAACTGGAACCCTCAATGGGGCTTCCAACAACACATCAAAATTACAACAAGTACAACAACAATTGTTACATCGATAAAAAATAGACTTCAAGTCGACCCTCGGCGCCGGAACTCCCAGACATCGGGAGCATCCTCTTCAAAACACACCTCACATGCCACCTTCCTCGCCATCTCCATAACTATATTTTCAAGCACACTCTCAACCAATTCATCTGCTACACCCTCCACAAACTCAGCTACATCATCCACAACCACCTGTAAACCCTCACCCCGCCTGACCCGTCAACCTTTACAATTAGCCCCCAAAGAACGGGTGCCACATGAACCAAAGGCAAATCACCTTCCAAAACCCTCGAGCGGTACATACACCGATGGTCACGCTCATCAAGCTCCAACGGCTTTGGCTTAGGCACCTTCAACTCTCCCTCGGCATCCAGACTCAGGCGCCCTCGCCCATAAATAAAGTCTATAGCATCCTCATCATCAACAACATCCAACACCCCCGAAGCAACACCCGAACCAAAAAGCAAGCGCTTGGACTGACGATTCATAAGGTCCGTGTTCCGCCAAAACCTACTCGCCTCCTGATTTTTCTTATCATATAAAGCAAGTTTCGCCCACCAAAAATGATCGAACGACAACGAGGGAAACTTAGACTAGCATGTGCCATGATGCGCCAGAAATAAATGTATCCTAATGATTTAACATCAAGGGCAAAACATCCAACACTTCACGTGTAGGCCCCATAGGAACCTGTGCAATGAGGGCAACAGTCAATCACCAACCAAAAATAGATCCCCATAGAGAGGCACACCAATTGTTTTCCAAAAAGTACCGCCATCCTGACTACAATGCACACGCGCATCAAACCTGCCCTGTAGTATCGACATCCATGGCTTCTGTGGCTGGCGCTCCATCAACTCATGCTTCCTAGGTTCCAAGGCCTGCTTCAACACCTTCGCGACCAACCCCAACAGCGACCTTGCTGGCGGAAACCTCGCCAACAACAGACGTCACGACCCTCATGCTTGTCAAAGAGGTCCCAGCCTCACCAGTTCCGGGAGCAGAGGTCGGAGCGTCCTAGGGCTGCTTTAGCTAACAAAATAAACAAAACCATAAGCAACATAAAAAAGGGGGGAAGGAAGAAAAAACAACAAGATTAAAGCCCCAACGTACCTCGTGAATGCTAGCCGCCGCCTTGTCAAAGGCCAAAGCCAGACCCTCGCCCTCTATCCAAAACATTGTCAAGAAGAATGCAACAACATTCTTGCAAAGCCGGTCATTAGCAGCACCCCGTACATCCACTAGACTAGGAAAGTTATGGTTAACCCACCCAAGCCTCTTCAAATGATCACATCTAGTGGCCTGAAAAGGCCTCGCAATGGCGAGGGTAGCCCCATAAGCCCCAAAATCAGCAACATTTTCCAACAGTTGATAAAACTGGCCAAGCTCCGCCTGAAGCCATGCTGAAAATGTAGCAGGATCAGCTTCGGGTAACACCCCGCTTGACTCCGCGCCGCCCTTAAAAAGCGATATCGATGGCAACCTTCGCCTCCAGCATACAGGCAAGCAAAGCGGCATGCGAGTCTTCCAACTTTCTAGCATTCTCCTTCGCCAACTCCTTAGCCTTCTTGCGAGAATACTTAGCCTTCCTCAGATCCTCGTCCTTTATTTTCAGCTCCGCGTTAAGATCAACATTATGACTTAAACACGCCTCCGCATCTTTAACCAAAGCTTTATTCCTTGCAATTGAGGCCTCAACCGACCCAACTTGCCTAGACAGCTCCTTGTTTCTAGCCTTCAGGTCAACCTTCTCCTTCTCCAATGACGCAACTCGCTCTTTCAGCTCAGTCTCAACATGACCATGGCGCCGACACATAGCTCAAGCAAGCATAATGGCTCTAACCCTAGCCACCTTGACGTCCTTAGTCAAATGATCCACTGACTCATGGGACATCAAAAACTCCACTCCGGCATACAAATCCGGCTATAGGTCCCCACCAAGAACCGACGTTCCTCTTCAGTCCCAATAAGATGGCAATCACAGAGGTCCAGGCTGGTGAAAAGGTCAATCTCAGGCTCATCAGCACCACAGGAGATAGTGAAATGCCTCAAACCACTACGGCTAGCCTTGCCAAGAGCATGCTTGCCCGTACTAGTTCTAGGCTCATCTTCGTCGGTAGCAACCTCACGTCCCTCCCACATGATATGCACGCGATGACGACAAGGCATCGACCTAGATCTGGTCTGGCAAGACATAACTTCCCTCCCCTCATCAGCTCTGCCACCATGAAACCCAAGCTCCTCAAAACCAACAGTCCGAGGGTTACCCGATTCGTCGTGCCCATCATCGTCTTTATCATCATCATCACCGCTCGCGCTAGACTCACTATGGCTGCTAGAGGAACTGGACCCATCAATCTTCACCTCCTCAGAGCCCTCGCTCCCCTCTTTCTCCTCACCATCATCACCATCATCATCCAAGATCACTTGCAAAATAGGCAGACAGGAAATACTTGGCATTTTACAGCCAGGTAGAGCCCCCCAACCACGCTCGGCCAAGGCGCCAGTGAAACCATACCCACCGGCCTCACTATCACCATAGACGAACCAACAACCTTTGCCGTGGCAATACGATCAACCTTAGATCCCCTAGCGCTCCCACAACCACGCCCACCTCGTTTAGACGTACTCGTGAGATTGTCACTGGCCTTGGCTCGCTTTCTTTTCTTACCAACCTCGGCATCTTTCAGCTCCATAGATGGCCAATTCGGGTGATGATGATCGACCAAGGCAATCTTTATCGCCTTATTCTCAGCAGTCCCAAGAGCCCCGATGAGTTCTTCCATAGCCTCCGCAACCTTCTTATACACAACCTTAACCCTAGCAGCTAGGGTGTCACTCTTCCATAGCACCTTCGACCAAGCCTGCTTGACATCCAAGCCAAGACCCTTCAAATCGTGCGTCCGATACTTCTCATCATCCTTTACCGCAAACCATGATTGATTAGCCCTCAAAGGCACAACCTTCGCGCAAACAAACTCCTCAACCAAGTCACGCGCACACTGATGATGCCATAAAGTCTTGAGCGCATCCACAGCGGTGGCACAACCATCAGTCATGATACCCTCCGTGGTCACACTATCAAGCCTCAATAGCTTTCCACAAAGGCTAGGCTCGCCTTCCATCCTAATATAGAATCAATTTTCGGTCCAAGGCGAAGCCCACTTGTTTTTCTGAGCTTGAACAAGAACCTCCGCACCATGACGATAGACGAAGGTATAAACACCAAACTACAGATGCATAGGCTTTCCATCAACAATCACCTTCCGAGGCTGAGGATGGACCCGGTGAAGTCAGGCAAAGCCCTCGAGATCTAGCTCAACACCTTGAGATTTACAACCCCAAACATAGATATTGAGCTTCACAAAACTAGAGGGGTTCAATTGATAAAACTTAAGGTTAAATCTTTTCAGCACGCCAACAATAAGAGGGTGCGACAGAATCCTCAAACTAGCCAAGAAGAATTCCTTATAAACAACAACCTCGTCATCATGAGGATCGGGAACAACCTGTCCCTCAGACGGTCCCTCGCAAGCTCTCGAGCGAACCAACCAGCCTTCGCGAACTCATCCAAGTCGCACAAAGTAACCCTCGATAGACCAAACTCGAAGCTCACTACAGCATCTGAAGCAGAGTCAGCAACCTCTAAACTGTCAACAGGCTTCACAGTTTTCTTCACACGAGCCATCAATCTACAAAACACGCCAGCAGACTCTTCAGTACAAACAAAACTCAAAAGACAACAAGTACAAGCGACCAAGCAAGTATCTCAACAAGTGCGATGAGGCAGATGAAGCCAGCAAAAGCACGAACCCTCAAAAAAGAGCAACCCTCGCAACAATCGAACCTTCGCTCAGCAAGCTCAGCAACAGCAACCAGCCAGCAAACAGAGGGCGCAACAATGAAAAACCCGAACCTACCGCAACTATTTATTGGCACCAAGCACCCGCACCTAAGGAAAGAAACCAACGCACATCCCGGAGATTCATGAACCACACCCCGAGAAAAACGCGAACAGAAAACACCCAACAATCCCGCGTCCCTTCCAACTCCACACTGGGTCCATTCACCCATATCAATCAAAGGCCCAACTTCGGTTGAGCACGATAGGGGCGTCGCTGGACCAAGGCCGCAAGTTAGGTACCCACACGTGCCTCCCTCCCCAAGTTTTAACGTGGCTCCGACCCATCACGCTGGGCCCGACCCTTGAGGGCCTGCTATTGGGGGGAGGTACCCCCGCACCACTCCTCACCTAACCCTCGACCTGGCGCTAGCTCAACTAACCCGCCCTCGTCCTGGGCACCACCCCGGCGACAAGGGTGCCCTTGATCGACTTTTTCATCTGTGTGTTCAGGGGGCACGATCGAAGGTCAGCTGCGCCGGAAGAGCGTGGCGAGAACGTCACAAGATGGTGACGGCGAACAAACCCTCGCTGGGGGCGCGCGAAGGTCGTTACCTGCCGCGGGAAGGAACCGTCCCGTCAGCAATTGGACCCGGGAGTGGTTGGCTGAGGAAAGAAGATTACTGCCGTACCCCTAGCTCTTGTATGGCGTTTATCGGCTAGGGTCTAACCCTAATGTAATTCCACCGCGCCTCCGGGTATGGCCTATAAAAGCCCGGAGCGCGCGTGTAAGAAATAGGTTAAACTTTTCCAGACAAATTAATGGGCATTTAATCCACAATTTTCTATCTCCTCGGTTTCCTGTGCCCTCACTCATCTCTTCGCGTCAGTCTAGTCATTCACCTGTGGGAAACCCTCGGTCTCTTCCCCCGTGTCCTTCAGCGAGGGCTAGAGGCTAGGAGTGACCCCATAGGTTACTTAGAGTTATTGCAATGGCATTGGTGGGTGATTTTTATATAAATTTAGAGGACTACATTAGATTTTTTTCCATAATGGCATAGGTAGAGTAATTTAATTAAATGTAAAATTTAGAGCATTAATTTATTATGTTTCAGAATGGCATTGGTTTATAACTTAGACGTGGATTTAGAGTTTACTTTATGTTGTTTTTCATATTCATATAAATGTGTAACTTTTCGTAAATCAAGAATACATCTGATGGCTATTGCTCCCTCTATACCAAATTATAAGACATTTTTGTTTTTTTAGATACGATCAACTCCAACAGCTTGGCTAAAATTAGTAGCCAAATTCTTTTATTTAGCCATTTTATAAAATAGAAAACTACTAAAAAAAGAAGAGGTCCACAACAGCCTTGCTATTTTATAAAGTCAAATAGCCAGCGCCCATGATTGGCTATATATGGTCACCGAAAATCAAGAGATAGCTCGCTTCCTATTTTATAAATTTAGATAACATATCTATTGAAGCCTACCTTTGCTATACAAGTTCTAAAATAGCCTCCACAACAAGAATAGTCAAGCTGTTGGAGTTGCTCTAACTTTTGATATGCACTTAGATATACAATATGTCTAAATGTATAATAAAAGTAATATATCTAAAAATGTCAAAACGTCTTGTGATTTGGAACGGGGAGTAACATTAATGGTGATTATAGTCTACCAAAGTAATGATTGATGTTTCTATCTTTGTGAGAATGTATAATATTTATATTTTTCTTGTTATTCATCTTGTGAGATTAACACGGAGCCTCTATTGGATTCTCAACAGTAAGATATAATTAATTAAAGTCTACAATATTGATGGCCAAATCTTTCTAGTTTTTGTGAGAACTTTTAGTATTTATTTCTTCCTATTGTGTTTCCTGGGAATAATGTTAATGGTATGTTGGTAGACCTCGATTAGTAATAGTAAGATAATTAATCAACTGCTACCTCCATCCTTGAAAGAATACAATTCTAGCATAGTGCAAATTACTACCTCCATCCTTGAAAGAATACAATTCTAGCATAGTGCAAAGTAAAATTATCTTAAATTTAACAAAATTTATTAAAAAACTAGATTATTTATCATATTAAATAAGTTTCACTAGATTCATCATCGAATATATTTTCATCGTGTACCTTTTTAATGTCATCATGGATAGTATCAAAATAAATGTTGTAATATTTTTACACATTTCCTAAGTGTCAGGCGCCTGAATGTTCAGGTGACATGTGCGCGTTATTCTTCAATCCATGTAGCATCAATACAAATAGATTGTGGCCGTTGGGCGTTAATCTAGTAGCTGCTAGCTGTTGCCTGAAAATAAGTTAGATTTCAGACACCTGAAATATAGCATATCCCATATTTCTATACAAACTTAGTTAAATTTAAGATAGTTTGATTTAGACCAAACGCAGTTCCAACTTTTTTGTGTTGGAGATAAACGTGATTTTTTTTTTGTAGTGCTGCAATGCATGGGCACTCATCTAGCGTGGACAAAGCCGGTGTGTGATTTTGTGTCTTGATCGTGGAAATGTCTCCATGACTAAATGAAGGTACATATACTACTACACAACAGAGCGAAGATCAAACTTATAATCAACCAAAACCATGACGAAGCCAGCAACAAACGATGGATGTTCCGGCGTCCGATCGGATCAGAACGAGAATACTCACTCAAAGCGACAGAAACTACGCAATTTGGCAAAAGTTCCTGAATCCCTATTTGCTGCTACTTGCTCAAAAAGCCCTGGGCATCTTGGGCGGACAAGGCACCGGAGCTTGCTTTCCTGTCCCGTGGGCAGCCGTGCACCGTACATGGCAAGCAGTACGCTGCCTCGCCTTCTTCCCCAGTGCATCCATGACCTCAATCTCCTTGATCTTCCTCTTCTCCTTGACGGCGGAGACCTCCTTGTACCCCTCGTGGAGCCTTACCCTGGCCCTTGCCAGCCTCACCTCGTCGAAAACCGTCGTTGCCTCTGCTTTGCGCTTGCAAGCGCCCGACGAACCGATGGGCTTCGGCAGTGCGGTCGGCGGCTTAGTGGTCGTCAAGGGCGCAGCGCCGGTCGGCGAGACACGCTCAGCAGCAGTATTGGTACCCTGGTGGCTCGCCGTCGCCGGGCAGTACGCTTGCTGATTATTGGAGTTGGGGTCGCCGCCGTTTCGCTTTTTTTTGTGTTCGACGCCGGTGCGAGCTCCGGGGCCGCCGTCGTATGCCGGACGACCGTCACGCAGCGCTGCTCTGCCTTCCCCTGTTAGATACTCCTTGTGTGCTAAGTTTAGATAAGCTTGCACTAGTTTGCACTGCATGTTTGCTTTCAGTTCGCATGTTTGCTTTCAGTTCAGATGCACGCGCGCAGGCTCCAGGCTGTGGATGCCACGCGCAAGTCGGAGGTCATGGCGTGAGAGCTGCTCAGCCACGAGCCTGGGCATGCAGTCGTGGACGACGACGCGGTGCGTGGGGATAGACGCGCACTCTTCTCGCGTCGTGCGTGCTATGATTTGCATGGCTCTGCTGTAATCTTCAGAATAAATAGAGTAAAGATAGAACAGAAAAGGTGCGCTTTCGGGCAGCACCAAATTCACCGTGTTCCAGTCTTTGTGTGCGTTGAGTTCTTGCCTTCCTGTGATCATCTCCGGTTTTTTGTCCTCGCTGTCGGTGTTTCACCGCCGTCTGTTTCCAACAACTGGTATCGGAGCTAGATTGCGAGGAATCCCGCCGTCGCCATGGTGTCTCCGACGAGACCCCGTCGCCGTTCACCGGCCGGGAAGAAGAACGATGGTTCCAGCGGCTCAGGCGTCAAGACGCCGCAGCGCACGCCTTCGCCGACCCGTTCCCCTACTCGCCGTTCACGCACGCGTGATGCACGCCGTTCGCGCACCCGCGACACACGCCGTCCGCGGGAAGTCGTCGTCGAGCGAATCATTCGGGAAGGCAGCTCCGGCAACTGGCCGCAGTTGACGAAGACGAACTACCATGAGTGGTCTCTTCGCATGCAGCTGAAAATGCAGGCGCGCCACCTGTGGGATGCCGTCGAGTATGACGACGTGGACTACGACGATGATCGCAGCGCGCTCGACGCGATCTGCAGCGGCGTTCCGGCGGAGATGGTCCCCATCCTGGTGGCCAAGGCGTCTACAAAGGAAGCCTGGGAGGCCATCAAGACCGTCCACATCGGCGACGACCGGGTGCGGAAGGCTATGGCATAGAACCTCCGGGCGGAGTACGAGGCCATCGTCCTCCACGACGGCGAACTGATTGAAGACTTCGCCCTGCGCCTGACGGGGATCGTGCAACGGTTGGCAATGCTTGGTGATCCCGAACCCGACGAGAAGGTCGTGGCCAAGTACCTACGCGTTGTGCGCCCGCGCTACAAGCAGCTGGTAATCTCCATCGAAACACTGCTTGACATCTCACAGCCATCGATCGAGGAGGTTACAGGGAGATTGAAGGCGGCTGACGACGTCGAGCCGCCTGCATAGAAAGCTGCCGGTGGCAAACTGCTGCTCACTGAGGAGCAGTGGGTGGAGCGGTACAAGCAGAGAGGCCAGGAGTCCAGCCGCGGCAACTCCGGCTCCGGCGGCCGTGGCAAGCGCCGTGGCAGGGGCCTTGGACGCGGCGCCGGCAGCAACAGCGACTCACGAGCGAATTCCAGCTCGGGCCGTCCGAGACCAGATGATCCTTGCAAGCACTGTGGCAAGAAAGGCCATTGGGCCCGTGACTGCCGCAGCAAAAAGGAGGAACAGGCCCACGTGGCCCAGGACGATGAGCCCACACTCATGCTGGCCGTCAGTTCGATCCAGGAGCAGGATATGCTGGCCGTCAGTTCGATCCAGGAGCAGGATAGTTCATTCCTCTACCTGCCGCCGCCGCCAGCTACATCGCGTCCAGCAACCCCGACAACCCACGAAAGCGCCGCCGTCCACCTCGTCGAGTAGAAGCCGTCGCCGCAGCACACAACGGCGCAACCGCCGTCGGCCCCAGCGCCCGCACAGCCTCCGCCGGTGATTCGGAATGGCGCCGTCCTCCACCTCATCGAGAAGAAGGTCTTCGCCGCACTTGACGCCGCGGAGGACCGGGATCCGAAGCGCTAGATCCTGGATACCGGCGCATCCAATCATATGTCGGGATCGCACGCCGCCTTCGCCGACCTCGACACCGGCATCACCGGCACCGTGCGCTTCGAGGACGGCTCCGTCGTGCGGATCGAAGGGAGCGGCACCGTGCTCTTCTCCTGCAAGAACGGCGAGCACCGGTCACTCCCCAACGTCTACTACCTCCCGCGCCTCACCGCCAACATCATCTCCGTCGGCCAGCTCGACAAAGGCGGCTTCCAAGTGCTCGTGGAGGAAGGCGTGATGCGCATACGCGACGAGGAGCGCCGCCTGCTTGCGAAGATCCCACGGAGTCCAGGCAGACTGTACGTGCTCGACGTCACCATAGCACGCCCAGTTTGCCTGGCCGCGCGCTCCGACGACGCCGCCTGGACGTGGCACGCGCGGTTCGGCCACATCAACTTCGCCGCGCTGCGCAAGATGGCACGTGAGGAGCTGGTCCGCTATCTGCCCCTGCTCAGCCAGGTGGAGCAGGTCTGCGAGGCGTGTCTCGCCGGCAAGCAGCGCCGGGCACCGTTCCCACAGAAGGCACTCGGACGTTCGACGAAGGTGCTACAACTTCTCCACGGCGACATCTGTGGTCCCATCACGCCTGCGACACCCAGCGGAAATCGGTACTTTGTTTTGCTCGTCGACGATTTCTCATGGTATATGTGGATCGCCCTGTTGCCGAGCAAGGATGCCGCTGCTACCACCATCAAGAACATCCAAGCCGCGGCTGAACGCAAGACTGGGAAGAAGCTACTCGCCCTGCGTACCGATCGCGGGGGCAAGTTTGCCGCGACGGACTTCGTCGACTACTGCGCCCACCTCGGAGTTCGGTGTGAGCTCACGGCGCCATACACGCCCCAACAGAACGGCGTCATGGAGCGCCGCAACCAGACCATCGTGGGCACGGCTCGAAGCATGTTGAAGGCCAAGTCCCTTCCCGGTGTGTTCTGGGGAGAAGCCGTGGTGACGGTTGTGTACCTCCTGAACCGGTCGTCGTGCAAGGCCATCGGGGGAAGGACGCCGTACGAGCTGTGGACCGGGAGCACGCCGGCGGTGCACCACCTCCACACGTTCGGGTGTGTTGCTCACGTCAAAGTGACCACGCCGAACCAGAAGAAGCTGGATGACCGCAGCCGGCGCATGATCTTCGTCGGGTACGAGCCCGGCTCCAAGGCGTATCGCGTCTACGATCCGACGACCCAGCGCGTCCACATCAGCCGTGACATCATCTTCGATGAAGCGGCACAGTGGGCGTGGTCCGCTGAACACGACGTCGACCCCGGTGACTTCGTCATCGAGGAGACCAAGCCCCTAGAGCCCGCGGTGATCACCACCACAAGTGCAGCGACGACGCGCACCCCAGCTGCGGACTCGGCGCCAGGCTCAGTTTCACCTGCTCCATCAGCAGCGTCACCGCCACCAGCCGTGGACCCATCCGCGGCGACCCCTACAGCCAGCGGCTCTGCGTCCGCGACGTCGAGCCCGGCGCCACACCAGAACATCGAGTTCGCATCACCGCCGGGAACTGGAGCCAGCGAACAGCTGGACGCCGATCACGGCGACGACGCACCTCTCCTGTTCTGGCGAGTCGACAACGTGATCGGGCCGGCCTCACCACCGGGGCTTGCTGACCCAGAGTTGGAGGAGCACCTGTTGCTTGCAAGCGACGCCGAGCCAACCTCGCTCGAGGAGGCACTACGCCATGAGTGCTGGCTCCATGCTATGCTGGATGAGATGACCTCCATCAAAGCGAGTGGCACGTGGGAGTTGGTTGAGCCACCACCCCGCACCCGGCCAATAGGCCTCAAGTGGGTCTACAAGGCCAAGAAGGATGCATCCGGGATCGTCACCAAGCACAAGGCCCGGCTGGTCGCCATGGGCTATGTTCAGCGCCAAGGGATCGATTTCGATGAAGTCTTCACTCCCGTGGCGCGCCTAGAGTTCGTGCGGCTATTGCTCGCGCACGCCGCGTGCGAAGGCTGGGCTGTCCATCACATGGACATCAAGTCTACATTCCTGAATGGTGTGCTGCAAGAAGAAGTCTACGTCGAGTAGCCCCCCGGCTTCATCCTCCGGGGCCATGAGCACAAGGTGCTCCACCTCGTGAAGGCACTTTACGGGCTCCGACAAGCCCCACGAGCCTGGTACGCCAAACTCGATGAGTCCCTGATCAGGCTCGGGTTCCAGAGGAGTACCTCCGAGCACGCCGTCTACCTCTGTGGTGCTGGGGACCGTCGCCTCGTGGTGGGTGTGTACGTCGATGATCTTATCATCACCGGTGGCAATCAAGTCGACATCGACGCATTCAAGTCAGAGATGCACTCCACTTTCAAGATGAGCGACCTGGGGCTGCTCCACTACTACCTTGGTCTGAAGGTGTCACAGACCGAAGCTGGGATCACTATCAGCCAAAGCGCATATGCAGCCAAGATTCTGGAGAACGCGAGGCTGGCTGGATGCAACCCGAGTCACACTCCAATGGAGCCTCGACTAAAGCTAAGTAAGTTGAGTTCTGCTCCTGCAGTTGATCCAACACACTACCGCAGCATCGTGGGTTCCCTGCGCTATCTGGTGAATTCAAGACCAGACCTGGCGTACTCGGTAGGCTACATCAGCAGGTTCATGGAGAACCCCACCACCGAGCACTTGGCAGCTGTGAAAAGGGTGTTGCGGTATGTTGCTGGTACCCTGCACTATGGCAGCCACTACAAAAGGAAGAAGGAGGCTCAGCTCGCTGGCTACAGCGACAGTGATCTGGCTGGCGACGTCGACACACGCAAGAGCACCACCGGCGTCCTCTTTTTCCTTGGCAGCAACGTCATCACCTGGCAATCCCAAAAGCAGAGGGTTGTGGCACTGTCCTCCTGTGAAGCGGAGTACATTGCTGCAACTACTACAGCCTGCCAAGGTGTATGGTTGGCGCGTCTTCTTGCAGAGCTCAAAGGGGAGAAGACCAGCGCCATCTCATTGAAGATGGACAACCAGTCCGCCATCGCGCTCAGCCGGAATCGTGTCTTCCATGACCGCAGTAAGCATATTGATGTCAGATTCCATTACATACGTGAGTGTGTTGAGGAGAACAGGGTTCAACTTCAGTCCATCGGGACCTTGGAGCAGCTGGCGGATATACTGACCAAAGCTCTGGGGCGTGAGCAATTCTGCAACTTACGTTCCAGGATAGGAGTTCATAATGTACAGCATATACACAAGGATTAGGAGGAGATTTGTTAGATACTCCTTGTGTGCTAAGTTTAGATAAGCTTGCACTAGTTTGCACTGCATGTTTGCTTTCAGTTCGCATGTTTGCTTTCAGTTCAGATGCACGCGCGTAGGCTCCAGGCTGTGGATGCCGCGCGCAAGTCGGAGGTCATGGCGTGAGAGCTGCTCAGCCACGTGCTTGGGCATGCAGTCGTGGATGACGACGCGGTGCGTGGGGATGGACGCGCACTCTTCTCGCGTCGTGCGCGCTATGATTTGCATGGCTCTGCTGTAATCTTCAGAATAAATAGAGTAAAGATAAAACAGAAAAGCTGCGCTTTCAGGCAGCACCAAATTCACCGTGTTCCAGTCTTTGTGTGCGTTGAGTTCTTGCCTTCCTGTGATCATCTCTGGTTTCTTGTCCTCGCCGTCGGCGTTTCACCGCCGTCTGTTTCCAACATCCCCGGCGCGTTGGAGTTGATCATCTGTAAGCTCCTCGCCGTCTTGACGATCGCCGCGCTGTCGAACACGTCGTGGCGGAGAACCTTCGTCTCCGGTGCCTCCTCGACGACGACACTTGTCGGGGCTATCGTCTCGAGTTCGCCCTCGGGCCGAGCTTGCTTCTCGTTGACCGGCGGCGGTGGTGGCGAAGAGGAACCCTTGTTGACGCCCTCATCAGCCTTTGGCGGCTGCTGCAGCTTCGTCCTGCTGCTCCTGAACCTCTGGTCGGCCAGAGCCTTCCATCCCTTGTAGAGCGCGGCGGCGAGCTGGCGCGCTCTTCCTCAGGGCGTTGACGGCGCGACCGATCTTGGTGGCCTCCAGCGCCTCGAAGGTCATGTTTATATATGCACGAGCACGAGGGGCGGTTCCTCTTTCCAGCTTCGACTCGGAGTTGAAGTCAGAGAGGATGGTAGGCACTGATCGGCTTGTATGAAAGATCATGTCGATGTCGATCCCAATCTCGGAATATTTGTCAGAATTTCAAAATTTTAATTTACAAAAACGAAAAAGCAGGCATTTGATTCAAATTAAACAACGTTTTCACGTTGGAGCGCATGTGCTAAAAAAAGTTTCATTCTTTCGTGGCCCAGGCCGGCGCCGCGTCCGGTGACACGGCGGCCCAAAGCTCGTCGTCCTGCTCGAGCGCCGCCATGTGCTCCGGCAGCATCGCCACCTCCACGTCGAAGCCTCCGTCCCGCCCAGGGTACAGCGACGCCTTCCCCTCCATCTTGTTGGCCCTGCCGCTGCGTGCCGCCAGCGCCTTTCCCCACCCGAAGTCGCAGCCGTACATGTCGAACCGCGGCGAGCTCCCCATCAGCACGGCGTTCGCGGGGAACAACCGGCCAGGGCGCAGCAACGGATCCGCCGCCGACGCCGCCACATGCGCACGGATGCTTACGTCCGTGTGCGCCGCCACCGCCCGCCCCACCGCCGCCGCCGCCCACCCGTGCCCGCGCGACACAAGCTCGGACGCGCGCACCGCACCGGTTAAGACAAGTTTGATGCAATTACCCAAGTACTCCGCCGGAAGAGGAGGCCGGAGACGCCCACGGTTGTCGGCGGCCACGAAGCACACCGTCTGCTGGTCCGGCTCCAGGCGGCGGGCGCTGCTGATGGAGCGCCATACAAGGGAGGTCAACGCCTGGAATCTGGTCAAGGCAGCCGCGCCGGCCGGGTCCCCGGCAGCTAGGAGCTCCTGCCTCGCTCGCTCCTTGAGCACCGCCAGGGACTCCTCCGGGCAGTGCAGCATCCGCTCGCGCATCGGCGTCGGCGTCGGCGTCGGCCTCTTGCCGAGCGCCGACAGGTCGGCGTACGGGAGCATGGTCGTCGACGCCGCGCTGCCGTCGGGCGACCAGCGTTCGAACAAGGGCGGCGGCCGAGACTCCGGCTCCGCGGGTGGGGCCTCCGCGGGCGCGAGCCTGGCGCGCGCTACCTCCGCCCACGCGTTGAGGAAGTTCCAGAAAGCAGTGCCGTCGCAGAGCGAGTGATTGCACGCGAAACCGAGGAAGGCGCCGTCGACGAGCTCGGTGACCTGCACTACGAAGAGCGGAAGCTCGTGGCCGTCATAGTTGATGGCGCCGTTGAGCGGGAACAGAGACTGCACGACGAGCGGGATGTCGGCGTCGGGAGGTATCACGTCGCCTACGGCGACGCCGTCGGCGACGGCGTGGTGGATCTCGACGCCCTGGCCACCGCAGTCGATGAACACCGTGCTGCCGACGACGTCTCCGTGATCATCGCGGTGCTGCTCCGTGACGAAGCGCCCTGCCACGGGGTAGTAGGCGGCAAGCGCGTCGGCGAGGGTGGCATCGAGGTGGTCAACGAGCTCGGCGGTCGGAACCGGTGGCTGTGCGAAGAGGAGGCCCTTCTGGATGTAGTTGGCCGACAGCATGGCGACGTCCCACAACGTGACCGGGATGCGCTCGCGTTGCCGTGGCGGCGGCTTCACGATGTGCCTCGACACCACGCGCACCGGCGACGAAGACTGCGACGGCATTCTTGCGATCTTCTCTGTCTATCTCTTCTCTACTTCATTGTATGTCTCTCTGTTCCCTTCTTCGTTCTCCTTCCAACAGGGAAAAAGGTGTCGAACTACTTGCTGCTCGAGCACTCTGATTCTGTGTACGTTAGGTCAGACTTGCTCCAATCAGTTGATTCTCTTCTGCAATTTTTTAGTTTTGTATTTGCTAATATAGTATTTTTGGGTCTCACCTGCCATTTCTTTTTTGCCCATGAGGATAGCACCGAACACGAGCACCGCCAAGTTTTTGTTTCTATCGCCACTGAATCTTTCATTTGGGCCCTCTTAGGCAGAGTATTTATTAGGACTTCTACAATAGTTTAATCAAATTTCTAAAACCAAAACCAAGCAAAAAAAAAAAGATAAATTTGAAGTCACAAAAATGCAACTTTTGTTGGCCTTATTATTTTTTGACAAGCCCAAACCCAGGCTTTCGTCTAGGGAAAGAAATTATCCAATACCCTGTTTTAAAAATCGAATAACTCATTCAAAATTTACAGAAAATCCATATTCATCGGATTTTTACGGATTACATATCCTACTCCGCCTCTGCACACAATCGGATTTGGATTATCTGTATCAGCATGGATATTAAAAACTCTTGGCATCTTCAAGATTATTACTCGCGCCACTTTAACCCTATGCGGAGGGACAAAGACATTTAACGATAAAAAAAGGCCACTATATGCCAAAATATATCTTTCCTCTTTTATTGAAAGTCCTCTATGGGAACATTTGTAAGTAACAAATCGATATAAATAATCGTGCACGTTAAAAAATACTACTCCAATGCCTGCTTCCCCCTGACTGGAAATTTTGACTTCACTTTTAATATGATGCTTTAACTAATATAATATACGTACGTGCACATAAGAGTATCATCTTAATTGCCAAGATTGCATTATACTACAAAAATATTTTCCATAATAATAAATCCAGTAATACTAACCTTACCTTGTCAATCTATGTACAGTAAAATTTAGATATTAGGCTTTGTTTAGATCACCTCCAAATTCCAAGTTTTTTCACTCTCTCTCCATCACATCAATTTTTAGCCGCTTGCATGGAGCATTAAATGTAGGTAAAAAAATAACTAATTGCACAGTTTAGTTCGAAATCACGAGATGAATCTTTTGAGCTTAGTTGGTCCACGATTGGACAATATTTACCAAATAAGACGAAAGTGCTACTATTCATCGGTTTGAAATTTTTTTGCAATCTAAACATGGCCTTAGTATAGTCAACGATAAACAGGCTTGACTTGGAACGAATCTTGGTGAAATTATTATATTCCTGACATGAGGAAGTGATAACCAACAAATTCTATGGACACCCTCGTACCCGTTTCTGCAGTCGTATCATGTATTCCTGTAGCATTCTAGAGCTCATCAATGTCACGGCCGGTGGGTGGTGGCGAAGGTGCCAGGCCTGGTTTTGCAGCGGCGGCCAAGCTCTCCAGCCAGACCTCGTCGCGGACGGTGGCGAGCGCGTCGTCGTTGCGGTGCCACGTCCACACGGCGCTCGTCTCGTCGATGATCCTCAGCCGGCCGTGCCCGAAGCTCGCCTCCCGAAACTCCGACAGGTGCGCCGACTTGTGGTCCTCGATGAACCTTCAGAACCACATCGACAATCACACACATGAACTGAGTCAGCATCATCAGATTCTAATTGACTCTATGCATATACGGTGCCAGCCAGTGACATGCATACTTGAGAGCAAGGCCTTCCCTGTTGCCTCCGTCGCCAATGGTGATGTACATCGGGCCCCGGCTGTCGGCCTCGTTGTCGTAAATCCTCGTCTGATCATCACTCATCAGCAAAAAAAATGGACATGTGTTCACTTCTAGTTCAGTAATAATGGGCTAAAGCAGAAACAGAAACAACTAGCTAGAACATACACAGTGCACTACCACTTACAAATCGCTCGTAGGCGTGGACATGTCCGGCGAAGACGACGTCGACTTGGGCCTCATAGAGCATCCGCTCCATGGCGGCGCGCATTCGCTCGCCCTCGCCCTGGTGCGCCTGGTTCGTGTTGTACCACGGCGCGTGCAGCAGCACCAGCAGCCACGGCGTGCGCCGGCGGTCGACGCGCGCCAGGTCCCTTTCCAGCCACCGGTGCTGCTCCGACCCTTCCCCGAACACAGCGTACGAGCCCAGCATGACGACGTGCGCCGCGCCGCCCGCCGCGTCGAACGAGTAGTAGAGGTTGGACGTCGACCCGCTGTGGTCGTACGGCATCCGCCACCGCGCGTTGTAGGCGACGAACGGCTCGACGAGCTCCTCCACCACGGGGAGCGGCAGCGCCTCGGCCTCGTGGTTGCCCTCCGTCACCATCCACGGCCGCGCGCTCGCCAGCGGCTGCACGAGCCGGCCCCACGAGTCCCACAGCGGCTGCTGCGTGTCCGCGTACGACAGGTCGCCTGGCAGGAGCAGCATGTCGTAGTCGGTGCTGCCGATGTACGACAGCGTCGACGCCGTCCACCCCGTCTGCCCGAGGTCGCCGACGACGACGAACTCGATGGGCAGCGTGGACGGAGGCGTCCGGAGGCTGAACTCGTCGCCGGACCGACCGCACCGGTAGTAGTAGGTCGTGCTGGGGCGCAGTGGGCCGACGGTCACGTGGTGGATCGCGCCGGACTTGTAGAAGAAGTAGCGGTACGTCGTGTGGTCGCCCGTTGATGATGCTGTGTACTTCCCCGGAGACGTGCCGTACTCCACCACCGACGGCGCGCTCCGGTCGTCGGTCACCCACGAGACGCGCATGCCATCGGACCCGACGACTGAGATGTGTACCTGCTGAGGATGTGACGCCGGCTTGTCATGCGCGAGGAGAACGAGCGGGCTGGGCGGCGGCCGGACGTACTCGTCGGCGCGGGCGCAGAGGAACAAGAGCGACGTGAGGCCCTGCACGAGGAACCTCCACGAGTGCGCCATGGCCCCGACGAGGAGGTCGCCGCAGAGCGTGCCGGTGAAGCTGCTGCGCCCGCGCGCGGCGCGGTTCATGTAACGGAGGCACGGCGCGTTGGCGGCGAGCGCGAAGGCGGCCCTGGCGGCGCCGAGCAGGCTTTTGGCGGGGCCGGCGGCCACGACCGCGACGAGGTAGTAGAGGAAGCAGGTCAGCACGGCCACCAGCCCACCACGCGGGTTATCTTGCACATCAGCACATGAGCAGTAGCGCGCGAAGGAGGAGTTTTGTGCGCAGCTGCTTACGCGTGTCGCCGCGAGGAGGATGGGAGGTGCGGCACGTCGGCTGCTCCGAGGTCGCGGTCACCGTCGCCACCGCCCAGCCTGGCGTGGAGGACGAGACCACCTGCTGGTACGTGCGCAGCAGAAGAACCTGGTTGCACGTTATTAGCTTAAAAGGATAGATTATAAGGTTGAAGACGACGACTTCTTAATTTCTTGCACGTTATTTCAAATGGATCGAGAGGAGAGCATATTCTGCGAGATGCGCGCTGACATTCGTGCAAGATTCGCGTCTTCGTGCTGTTACTGCAGGTGGATGGATGTGCGTGCGTACCTGACATGTGCCGCCGCGGTTGCCGGAGGGGACGAGGAATCCGTGTGTGGCGGCCGTGGAGGGGGAGGAGGAGAAGAGCGGATAGGCAGGCTGAGGCCAGCATCGCTGGAGTGCACACACAACTGTTTTCAGCGTCGTTGGCGTGGTGGGTTGCCCCTTTTGAGCCTCTATCTACGTGGCAGACTGACAGCAAATCGTCTGACTACTAGCTGATGGTAACACGTGAGCCGTGATGGCACTACTGACAGCGTTACAACAGAGTCCGATAGGATCCGGATATAACTGCGTAGATGCCATGCCATTTGGGACGTGGAGACAATATTTGGAAAAGAGCATTGACCTATCGGTACGATTGTTACGCGTAAGAAAAAACAATTTATCCTATTGGTTCAAATACTACACGAAGGAAAAATAGGATACACACACGATAGTTTCACGTTGGCGCCTTCGTTCTGAATAGCAAATGTGTAATAAAAAAGGGAAAAGAAAGAAAAGAAAAATCCTACACCTAATCCACCTCACCCGCCTCCCAGTCCACACACACATATAGTGTCATTAGTGTGTTCCCCTTCCTATTCGCCGCTGCCCCATCCACCGCACCACTCTATCTCCATCTGTTGCCACATCTAGTTACTATGTCTCCCTCCTTGTCCGTCCTCACCCCCATCCTCCACACAACCCTCTGACCACGTCCGCCACCACCTCCGGCCACTGCATCTACATCCCCCTCCCTGTCCGCCGCCACCCCCGGCCACTGCGTCTCCTCACCATCTGCCAACCCCCCACTTCCCATTCACCAATCCTTCAATTCCTCTTTGCAATAGACATCGCCTGCAATGATCGGACTAGAAGAGGGTGAGGAGATCCGAGAGGGAAGACCACGTATGTCATTGTTGTCATTAAGGTACGTCCTGACCACGTATGCCATTTAAGTTTGTCTTTAAATTAGTATTTTTGTGTTTTCCCTTCGGTTGGTACTTGTTGAGCATTAGATAGTTCAACATAACAGGCCCCCACCCCTTCCTCTTCCCTTTCACGTAACACATTAGACAATAGTTCAACATAACATGCCTAACACATTAGATATGTAGTTACACGTACTATTACTTATTTAATGTCCAATGATAATGAACCCAACATCACTACTCTAACATAGTTACACCAAAACGTATAATTCCTGTCAGCAAGCCTCAACAATCAACCCAAGAGATTACTCAAAAGTCCATTATTGACCAAGCAACCTTCACACGCATCTTAGTGATGCCAACAATTATATCTTCTTCTTCTCTACCGTTGATCGTGGGAGTAAATTCAATGGCATGTTTAGACATAACATAACTAGTTTGGACAACAATCATTAGGATATCCTTCACATAGACGCATATGATGGACCGCATAAGCTTGATAACTCCAATACCATCTCCAGTCAAGCCACCAACCACTTGACTATCATAAAGCACAAGGCTATTTGGGATGCTGGTGGTATGGGAAGTGACTTTTCCATTAAAGTCTCCTTGTATAATTTCAATTGCAATAGTACACTCCACTGCATCTTTCACAACTCCATTCATCACGTCAACAGTACTAAGCCTGGTAGCAAGAGAA
The DNA here is from genome assembly GCF_019320115.1 of Miscanthus floridulus. Lineage (NCBI taxonomy): Eukaryota > Viridiplantae > Streptophyta > Magnoliopsida > Poales > Poaceae > Miscanthus > Miscanthus floridulus. The sequence continues at coordinate 15,816,456 of NC_089593.1, read as the reverse complement.
CCACTTTCAAGTTCACATTCCTTCAAGTGTCGACATCCTATGCCATTGATCGATAAGATTCCTTTACTGAGTTCTTTGTCCTGCCCTTGATCATTAATCTTCAGATCAATCTCAACATAATTCTCACCTATCAATGCGAGTCCTCGTTTTGGACCTGTCAAGATCAAAGATTCATCCTACAAAAAAAGGTTTAAATTATAGGCGAGTGAAAGTTGAAAAATTACAGCCATACAACACATGGAAACTGCTACCACAAAAAAATGTTCAACTCAGGATTTATTCTGTCCCATACCATATCCAAAAACACACCCCAAAAGCCCAAAGACAACAATATGCTTCTGTTGGACAATACTGGATCATTGTGTAAACATCTCGCGTAACCGTAACACAAAGGATAGATGCATGCTGCATCGTCTAGTTCCCTCTACCAGTTGCCCAAGGACCTTGGATACAAATAATCTACAAACAAGCACTAAAACTTACGCATGACAAGTTTCTGCTTCATTCTGAACATGTAAAATTATGATGATTATTGATCAGTAACTTGTTAAATTTCCAACTTTTAGCACCATGAATAGAATTAAGAATGAAATAAGGATGAATATCATCGCACGATTGACCAAATGACAATACATTATTGCTGATCAATAGAAACACAATTGCAGGTCACTAGAATTTAAATGTTGCAGTAATCTTTGGCTAACTCACATGTAATGTACAAGCAGGTATTTTTGTATATTGTAGCCTATGCGCCCAGTAATTGACATGCCTCAGAGTTGATGAGTTGGCATTGATCTCTCTCACGGTGGAAGATATAAACACACTTTTTGTCTAGACTATCTCGGGCAATGACAGTGCCATACACATGGATTGGGAAGCCAACATCCGAGGTGGTTATTCTGACAGAGAAGATGTTTATCCCCTCACACAGTTTATAGTCGTCCTTATTTTTGTAGACAGCGTTAGCAAATCTCGTCGGTCCATGGGGTGCTGTGGTGTGAAAAAAAGAAGAATCAAGCTAGGTTCTCTACAAATGAGATTAATATATGCTAACAATACAAGATAATTGTGTTTGCCTCCTTTACCTGCTTCGGGGGCTTGAAACCCTCATCTGAAGTGTCCTTGCTTATACATAAACTATCTTTTCCTATCTTAATTGAAAGGCGGAGCTCCTGCCATTGCGTTCAAAAAAAAAACAATACAAGATAATACAAACGATGAAGTACACATGCACTTGTCAATTAAGAGACAGAAACTAGGATGGTGATGACCTCTGTTCGAAATTCGAATAGACAAACAGACGAGTGTAATACTAATTTGATCGTGTAAGCAACAATCATTTCAGGGATGGCAAACAAGAAAGATGCAGAGTCAGGGCAGGGTTGAGCAGAGCAGGGGAACCGATCTGATCAGAATTGAATCACTTACACTCCTCGTCAAGATCGAATTTTGTGAGATCGACGAATTGTACTCTGGTGAAGTATTCACGCCCTTGCTTGGGATCGAAGTCGCGGATGCGATCTTCCGCCACCCGCTCCCGATCGCGCTGTTCCTTCCGCCGTGCCTTCTCACGCAGATACCGCATCCGCTCAGCCTCCTTGGTCAATCGCTCTGCTGCCTCGTCGTCGACAAAAGGTTCCAATCCTGCGAGATTCATACGAGAATCCTTCACCGCTCGGGAAGCAGCCGCGCCCGCCGCGCATGCCTGCTTCAGAATCCAATGAGATCATGGTGGCCGTATTTCGCTATATTGTTATCATACCGGAGGCATGCAGATTTCCCGAGTGGCACAGCCGTGTGCAATTCATACTGAAGAATCTGTTGACTGAGACAATCAGGAAGAAGTTCCGGATTTGGTTTAAAGATTGGAGCACCATCTGCAAGAAGGCTCGTCGAGGGGCAGACAGGTTTGTGGCGAGGCCAGGTGACTACTTCACCACCTTTGAGAGCCTCGTGCAGACCATACATGAAGGTGTGGCGTTGAGCCGGCCACCGGCTGACCAGCTTTGATGATTGCTGACGCTGTTGCATGGTGTTTACTCAAGTATGAAATATCCATCTAAAGAACCATGCTACTGTGCTCGTGATGTTTTGCTCATCCTCACTATCATTTTCCTTTTTGTTTTTAAGAAGCATAGCCAAAACGTTCGGATGTTTCTCAACTAGCGTCTCTGAACGCGAAGAGAGATCTGTCAGCTTGATTACATCTGTTGACCAAGTGTAACGGCGGAAGCACAGGCCACTGCCTGCTGTTTTGCGTGTGATAGTAAAGCTTATCTGGAGGAGTTTGATGCGAACTTGATTGATTCTAAATAACAACTGCTACTCGATGAAAATCAGTCCTTAACTTATTTTATTAGAGTCCACTTCTTTTGTTCAGTGCTTTGCTTTCAATGTACCATTATCAGCATCAGTGTGAACTGTGATGCATCAAGTTTTCAGTAGCATTGTTAGCTGGTTCAGGAACACTTCTGGAATCAGAAGGTCAGGTCCAAAACCCTGACGTTCTTGTTCTTTTGCTTCTTTTCATTTGCATGTTGTTGAATGCAAGTACAACGACTAGTTCAGTGAAAGCAGGACACCGACTTAACTCTTTTTTTTTTGCGAAAGGGACATCGACTTAACTTAGCGTCCCTCCTGCTCAATTTGAGGTCTTCCTTCATGTCCGTTAAGACCTTCTCATCAGGTTCAGCATAACATTAAGAAGTTCAGAGTTAACAATCAAACAATCGCGCTGCTCTGGCCCGTCCTCGCCAACCTGCAGGAGGTCTTCCTCAGCATCAAGCTCGCCGTGCTCTTCCTCATCTTGCCGCTTGCCGTTGCCGCCCAGGGCACACACTTTGGCCAGGTATGTACCCCTACTGCCCTCGGTTGCTGCCAAGCCTGCCAGCCATTCTCCTGTTCTATCTCTCTCTTCCGTTCAAGTATTATCTGTTAGAACCTTAGGACCATCCATGGTGTAGATCAGTGGGGTTTCATTGGGTTTCTCGTAGAAATGGTGTGTACGGAGAAGGACAGAGAGGGAGAGGGAGAGGGAGAGTTAGGGTTAGGCACTGACCATCGGTAGGCATTGAGAAGGCGGATCCGGCCATCACAGGTTCGCCGGTGAAGATTTGCGCTAGGCAGCGACGGTCGGAGAAGAAGGGCATCGCAGTGGAGACCGGGGTGAAGACCGTGGTGGCGCAGTGCCGTGGCGGCGGCGGTGCTTCCCGTCACTGGCTGTGCCCCTCTGTTAGATCGGAGTAGGGTTTGCCGGTGGGGCGTACGGCTCAGTCCAACCTCGTACTGAGAGCCGCCGGCCCCACTTCTATTTAATGCGCAGTGTGACGAGGGCCCGCCAGCCATAGATGGACTGGGCGCCCCCGATCAGAGCGCGAGGTCAAGGCCCAAGTGGCCATTGGGCCACTGTGGTTGGGAGATCAAACCAATATTTTCTCCCTTGATCTCAACTCATACTTTAACTTTAAACTTTGACTTTAACCCCTTTCACTTTTATTTGTTCCATCACAGATTAGTGCATAGAGCATGCTTCATCGTCACGATCAATCGCCGATAGATTTAACAGCTACAATACACGTCCTTGTTTTGAAACAAATTCTTTAACTTTGGGCCCTTTATTGTCCGGAAATTATAGGCTTTCCCTTAAACCCATGTCGACTGTGTGTTCTCTGAACACACTGTGTGGTAAGCCTTTTGTACGTGGATCCGCAAGCACTTGCCTGTTACTTATATGTTCAATACTTTTAGTATGATTCCGGACTTTCTCCTTCACAACGTATAACTTTAACGTCAATGTATTTGGCAGCACACTTGACCCGTTGTTATAGGAGCGAACTACTTAAATGGTTATTGTTGTTGAATACCATTATCAATTTTGGGTGTAAGTTCTTTTAACCATTCCGCCTGTCCTTAAGCCTCATAACAAGCTATACTGTGGGTATGCATCTTTGATGACATCACAACAGTTTCTTTAGAGCTTTTCCACAATAAAACTCCAACTGCGAGTGTTAGCTACTATGTGGGTTTTACTAAACATCTCGCCAAAATTTAACATTTGTACCCACAACTATTTGAGAGTACTTATTCTTTCTTACTCACCATGAGGCGTATAAATCTTTGCACAATTGAAAAACATTCTCAACTCCATTCCAGTGATCTATATCTGAACTAGACTTCTGCCAAAACATCCCGGATACATGAACTATGTCAGGGTAAGTTCTCACTTATAAGCATTCATTAAGCTTCCAACAGCTGAAGCATATAGGACGTCCTTTTTATCTCACGTTGGTTCTTGGAACACTGAAAGTTCCCAAAACTATTTCCCTTTACTATAGGAACAGGCGTAGGATTACTCACATATATATATACTTTATTTCTTTAGAATCTTCTCTAAGTATACATTTGAGATAGTTCTAATACCCCTTTTTATTTTGTCTCGGTAAGTTCCAATTTCTGGAACGAATGACGCTTTACCAAGATCATTCTCATTGAAACTTGAGGACAAGAACTGTTTCTTCCCCAACAGTAGATTAACACCACTACTAGCGAGTAAGGTGCTACCCACATGCAGGATTAGAAAAATAAATTTCCCATGTTTAAACTTTGCATAAATACAATTGTCATCTACATTCTCTTTAAACCCAAACTTTCTTATTGTACTGTCAAACTTCAAGTACCAATGTCTTGAAGCTTACTTTAATCCATAAATGGATTTCTTTAGGCAACATCCCTTACGTTCTTTTCCTTCCATGACAAAACCTTTTGAGTTATGCCATGTAAACTTTTCCATATAAATCCCCGTTGAGGAATGTGTCTTTACATCTTTCTGATGTAACTGTAAATCGTAGTGTGCCATTAACGCCATTATGATTCTTAAAGAATCGTTGCATTCTCATTATAATCTATTCCTTCTCTTTGTGTAAATCATTTTGCCACAAGTGGCGCTTTATAGCTTTCAATATTCCCTTTGGATATCTTTCTATATTCCCTTTGGAGTCACATTTGTCTTGTAGACCCATTATAGCCTACTATTTTGGCTCCATTAGGAATTTCTTCTAAGTCCCAAACATCGTTGGTATTTATCGATTTCATTTCATCTTCCTTTGCTTCTTGCCATTTAGACGAGTGAATGCCTCTCGTGGCTTCTTTAAATAAGGTGGAATCACTCTCTATTTGAATTTCTTTCTTAACTTTTACTTCTTAGTCACCAGAAATATCTGATTTCCTTATTCTTTGAGACCTATTAGGGCCTCGTGGCACTTCTTTCATATGGGGCTATTGTTGCTCTTCATTGCCAAAAGGCAATTGTTCTATAGCCTCTTGTATCACAAGATCCTTGTTTACTTATTCATCTTCTTTAAGAGCTAACATCTGGTGTTGTATATGTCATACAACATCAACATGTATTAAGCAAGCAATTTGTTGCTCTAAAAACACTGTAGTGGATATGTAATCTCACTTCTATTCAAGCCTTAGGTATCTGCATACCATGCTCCCCCAGATTACTCTATCTTCTGTAAAGATGGTGTATCTTCAAATTTCTTATTTTGGGTTTAATCTGCTAAAACTCATATGGCGCGTTTAGCACTGCCTTGATAACTCTGAACTCGTCCAGTATGAATACTAGCCAACTATGCTATCTTCCTATTGGAACTGTAAAAGGTCCAGGAATTTAGCTATTTCTTTACTTTAGGGGTATCGTTATTATGACCGTCTTACTCCCTCAACGATCACATTCATCTTTTATAGATCACTTTTACCTTCAATGCATAGTATGCATTGCATTATCTGAAGTATGGGGAAGTATCTTTCTTAATTGTCTTTCTTAATTAATCTTACATTACTCCCCCTCGAAATGTGGTATGAACTTTTCTACCACAATTTCGAAACATTCAGAACTCTTGTGAATGAGGAAACTTTGATTACTTACTTCATCCACATGATTACATCATGCAAACAAAATTTGTATGGGAGTACATTTTCCTCATTACACTTCAAAACTCAACATAGTCTATTATTATCAATACTTCTGTAAGTCACGCTTGCATATCATTCTTATCTTTTGGTTCACATGCAACTTTCTCTTGTTCTTAAACTCATTGAGTACTTAATAACCATGAGACAATCAGAGTGTACGGTCAATACTAGGATAGCATAAGAGCTACCCCAAACTTCTCTCCATGTGCGGGATACACTTAGAGCACAAGAGTCATCACATCCTTCTCCCGCCATGCGGGATAAGTACTATGCCAACTTTACCCTGCCATGTGGGTATTTTCTCAAACTTTTCCCGTCATGCGGGTACTATCACAAACTTTTACCGTCATGCGAGATAATTCCCTTGAACGGACATAAATGCCAGGATTGGCTCGTGTTCAATCATCAAATTCAGAAATAAATCCGAATATTCTTTTAATACACATGTTTAATCCAATATTGGTCAAATTAAACATGTATATGACTTTTACAACTCTCATAAGTGAAACTGAAAATAAATTCTTCTTCACAGAGAGTACATAAAAGACATTTCTCAATAAAGACTCTCATTGATCTATCTCTTTTCTTGGATCAATATCCTAGAATTCTTTTCTTTTGAAGCCATTCTTTAAAGAGAACACAGTCCCTTAAACAATGTCATTCTTTCATACATAACTTGCCCTTAGGCATTTCATCATCTGAGTCACAAGTACCCAGCTCATTTCTCTTACTGCCTTCAAGAATGAAAGCATGGAGGTCTTTTGTCTGAAAAAATAATCAACAATAATGCTCATTAAACTTTGAAATCTTTATATTCTATTCTATATCACCATTGGGTAGAAATAGAATAAAACATCATTCTTCTACATTAATTCCACATCACCGTTGGGCAGAAATGGAATTAATGTATAGAACCTCAATAATCTTGAAAACATAGAACTGCTCCTCAGAATTAAATTCTCCCGTTGGTTTGAATTTAATTAGAAGACAATCAACTTCATTGCAGCGGAAACATGAAAATACATTTCTCTAGTTTAAGAGCATTCCTTGATCTTTATCTATTCTCTAAAAAATTGATCACTTTGATGCAAAATTCATTAGAGATTTAAACTTCAAACATAAAACTCATAGAATTATAATATTGTTATCATCAACGTTGATCAGAAAATAACAATACCATAATTTAATTTTAACTATCAACCGACTATTCCTCTAATTAAAATTTTCCCGTTGGTTCGAATTTTAACTGGAGGATCAACTTTTCATCATTTACTGAATAACTACAACTGCTCTTCAAATTAAATTCTCCAGTTGGATCGAATTTAATGAGAAGATAATAAACTTTAACTTCGCAGCGGAAAAAAGAACTCATTTTCTTGAATTTTACCCACAGGGAAAATTACATTTCTATTTTTCTTTTGAGCCAATTTCCATTTTTCAATTTTCTGGAAAAAGAAAAACTGCGAAAATCGGCTCGCGGGCTCATTGTGACTATCTTGGCCCAAAAACCAGCAAAAGCCGGCTCGGCCCATTGTAGCACGCGCCCTTCCCGCGCGCTCCACCGCGCCCAGGCCGCAACCTAGGCCTGGGCCGGGAATTCGGCCTCGCGCCCTCACTCGCCTGGGCCGAAAGGCAGCCCAATCATCTATCGCCGTCAGATCTCATCCGACGGTCGTCCGATCGTTTCGGCCGAAACAAAACCTTCTCCGGCCGCTGTCCCCGAACCCTAGAGGCCATTCGGCCTTCTCTTCTCTCTCTCTTCGCCGCTCTCTGCCTTCTTTCCTCAGCGCAGCAACAGCAGCCACCGAGTGACTCGAGCGAGCGAAATAGTGGAAAGGGCAGCCATGATGCCGTCGCTGGCCCCCTCGCCAGCGTGTGCGCTCCCCAGCGGGTGAGTGCGCCGCCGTCGAGCAGCCCGGCCACGGCGCTTCTTTGGCCGAGCCCGAGCGGACAGCTCCCCCGGTTCGGTCTTCTTCTCCCATGCTGGCAAAGGGTCTCCCCGGCGCATGGCGAGGTAGACTACCCCTTCCCCTTCTTCCCCATCAGATTTGGTTCTCTTTTGGGTTCGGATTGAACCGATTTGCGGTGTGGGGATCGAAGTTAGGTTTAAGGTTAGGTAAAACCCTAGTCTGTGTGCTCAGATCTGAAAGGATCTAATCCGTTCTTTTCTTTTCTGTTCTTTTGATTCTCTTCCCGCGCGTCAGCAAGCCGGCAGTGGGTGCTCCATCCCGCGTGAGGTGGTAGTGACGGCGGCGGGGAAGCCCTGGTAAGACTTCCCCGGACCGTCCAATTTCTTTAGGGTTTCATTTTCTCCGAACCGAAGTTCGTTTCTCTTTCTTTTCTTTCTTCTTTTCTTTGCCCCGATCTAGATCACATGCTAGCAACCTCGCTCTGATACCTTTGTTAGAACCTTAGGACCATCCGTGGTGTAGATCAGTGGGGTTTCATTGGGTTTCTCGTAGAAATTGTGTGTACGGAGAAGGACAGAGAGGGAGAGGGAGAGTTAGGGTTAGGCACTGACCATCGGTAGGCATTGAGGAGGCGGATCCGGCCATCACAGGTTCACCAGTGAAGATCTGCGCTAGGCAACGACGGTCGGAGAAGAAGGGCATCGCAGTGGAGACCGGGGTGAAGACCGTGGTGGCACAGTGCCGTGGCGGCGGCGGTGCTTCTCGTCACTGGCTGCGCCCCTCTGTTAGATCGGAGTAGGGTTTGCCGGTGGGGCGTACGGCTCAGTCCAACCTCGTACTGAGAGTCGCCGGCCCACACCTCTATTTAATGCGCAGTGTGACGGGGGCCCGCCAGCCATAGATGGACTAGGCGCCCCCGATCAGGGCGCGAGGTCAAGGCCCAAGTGGCCATTGGGCCACTGTGGTTGGGAGATCAAACCAACATTATCTTGTTGTTTTTTTCAATGAAGACATATATAATCATTACAAAAAATCACTTTGGGTGTAAATTCCCTCAATCCATCATTCAGTACACACATCAAGCTGCATGCAAAAAATACCGCAATTTGTATTGTAACCCGCTAAGTGACTTTTTGAATCATATAAGTCGTCATATTAGTAACTCCACGTAAAGGCAACCAAACGGACATGAATGCAAATGCTAATTAACATGAGTTCATTACAAGTGCTCATTAATATTGATGCAAGGGCAACAACTGAATTTCAGTCTGCTGGTCATCGTGCTGCTCACACTCTTGCCGTTTTTCGAAACATGAGTTCCTTTTCTTTTCCTCTTTCGTCGCTGCTCAAGCTGATTCTCTGAGCTTCTCACACTCTTGCCGTTTTTCAAAAACAAACAAACAAACAAAACGGGCGTGCCCAAAGGAAGTTGCCATACGTTGTGTGCTCTGTCCTGAAGCCTGTTCAGCACGACAGCACCTTAACTGCAGGAAGAACTTCCCAGCACCTTTGACTGCAGGGAGAACTGATGCTCGCCCACCTAGAGTGCAGGAACAAAAGAAGTTGCTTAGGCTAATAGTATTTCCTTAATAACATGGTCTTCATCATTGCTCAATAGCTCAGTTCCCTGCATGTAAGTAATCATATCCATCGTGTATACTGACTCTCGCCACAGTTGCTGTATACCATAAGGAAACAAGTGTTCGGTTTGATATTTTGTTTGTTGAGTGCCACTGTTATGATCTTGCTGATGTTAAAATGGTACCTTAATATAATTTTGTATTCTAGTGTTAATTTATTATTAGATGTCTTAACTTGTCAAAATAATGGTAAAAAATTATGATGTGTTTTTTATACTGGTTTTGGCTAACAAAATACATTATTCAAATTAACATCAAAGTAATTCGATTAATCAACGGCATTTTAGTACACAGAAATTAAAATAACCTATTTTATTTGTACTAGGTAGCGTGCTCGTGCGTTGCTACGGGATAGCTAACATTTTGTAATAAAAACACACGGATCGCACAATAAGATAACAATACTATAAAAATTAAATACCAACGTTAAAGTGACATTTAATCCAAAAAGCAAAATTTATGAATTTCACACAGTCACGGAGTGTGCGGCATCGCAGGCTCACAAACTCTACTTTATAGACCTTTCCGTGATGCGGCTAAGATAGTGTTTTATATTGGCAGTAAGAAATCTCCGATATCCATTTCTTTCGTGCTCACAAACTAATGACCCTGGTGCAACAATGGGAAATACAAAGGAGCTATCCTCGTGAATGCGCGGAACCAATGCCACTACTATCGTGCCATCCCACGACCACTGGTATGATGTTGTTTAGCACTATTGTTCACTATTATCGCTAACTTGCTTCGTTGGTTTTATTCAAGTAATTTATGTTTGTAATTATGCAGCTGCTAATTCGGTTGATCCCACATTGGCACATGAGAAAAGTAGGGAAAGTCGACAAAACTCATGGTTTTGAGAACATACACGTGTAATAGTTATGAATGGTTACAAAACGAAATATTATGAACAAAACACTCAAAGTGTCATTTTTATAACAATAATATAACACATGTTCAATTTTTATTATGCCATCACACAAGTGTATATACAACATCTCCGTGTAGATCTGATAAACCATTTAAAAATACCTAGGAACAACAACAAATATGGCATTAGTAAGATATTTTTTGTACAATATAAATTAAATGAAAAAAATACATTGTATGCGCTAGTAATGTTCTGTTACCTCGCCTATGGCATTAGAACCTCTTTAAATACAATATTCTTCGTGAAAGTTCCATCCACTATTAGGGTCTTCTTATCCTTATCTTTTTTATTTGACGCATTCTTATTTTCCCCCCTCGGCGTTCTTTTTAGCATTTTTCTTCTCTATCTTTTTGGCATCCTCCTCTTGTGCCTCCGCATCAGGCGGTCGGGCAAGGATCTTAATATTGGTTCTTGACGTGGCTCTAGACATCGCAACGTACAACTGACCATGAGAGAACACCGATGCGGGTAGGTACACACCCACGTTCGGGATAATTTGGCCTTGTGACTTGTTGACCATCATGGCAAAGCTCAGCCTGATAGGAAACTGCTTCCTCTTAAACTAGAACGGGAACATCTCATCATTTGACGGGCATAGCGGTATTCGAGGAAGGAATACCCGCTTCCCAGCATGCTGCCCCACCACGATTTCAGCGTCGTTTGTATTTCTTCGGAACCCCTGCACTACCAGCCTTGTACCGTTGCATAGCCCATTGGCAGGGTCAATATTCCTAAGCAATATGACAGGACACCTGAGCTTTAGCTTCAAGACGTGTGGAGGCAGCCCGTTGGGGGTCAAACTATTAAGGAACTCCGATGGATAGTAGTTATGTGGATCATCTACCATGGAATCAAAACTGTGATACACCGTCTCGCCACCCTGGAACATATCAATCATTTTTCATATTGATCATGTCCACCCAATCGTTATGTGTAGATAAAATCGCTCTAGTGTTGATGTAGTCTTTGTCCGCCATGTTTGCATTTAGATCTAGAAAGATGATGTCGATCAATGTATGAAGATCTTTCTCGGCATCGCTAGAGTATGGGACACATATCTCGTCTGGAATACGTACATTGCCATCTCCGTTAACCTCTTCCGTTCCACCACCAATGCGCAATAGATAATCTGCAAACCATGGGTCACTCTGAGCCCTCATGTTGCGGACGAGTTTTAGGTGGCGCATGGATTCCCAAAGATACGACCTTCGTAGAGAAGCACCGACTATTTGAGCTCTAGATCCATTCCGCACAACAGGGAGGACCTGTCTAAAATCCCCACCAAGGACAACAGTCTTTCCACCAAACGGTAGGTTTGACCGGCCCATTACATCATTCGGGGATGGATGATTGTGGTTGTAGTCCTCTGACATTGCATTGTAGTGTTTTTTCCATAACCCCATCACATCATGCGGCTCGTAGAATACCAATATTATTACAAATAGCCTCCACAGAGAGGAAGGCATCTGGAATAAAGTAGCTTCAGTTAGACATTCATCTAGTGTATTGTCTTCTTCGATTAGACCCCTCCTTTCTGTAGCTTCACAGAACGAAGGTAGTAGCACGCCATCAACCGTCCTCAGATGTTCATATGAGGTAGCACCAGCAACATTGTTCAAGAGAACACGAAGAAAGTAACATTCTCCCTCAGCAGGATGAGCCGAGATGACTCTTCCAACTTGAAAAATAGAGTTTTTCCTTTTCTGGCAGAATTTACCATCAGACTGCCAGGTAAAATGCTCTGGGAAGTCCCGATACAAGATTCTACGGGTTTCCTCATGATGCCTGTTTGCATCGAAGTATGCTGTCAACATTGACTCTTCTACACCTGGCCTATTAACGATCCGTTCGACAATATCCTGTTTATGAAATGCCACCATGTGCATGTTGGGTAGATGAAGCTGCAGCTGCTGTACTAGTGGATGGTTCTTGCTCAAGTCAAAGCCATATATCCTCCATAGTGCTTTTGGAGGCGTCACCCATCGGACATCTCTATACTGCTTGATCTCATCAATGTTCCCTTTCTCGTCTGCTTTGTCGGTCTCCCTCATCACCACCGATGCCCTGTCATGTCCCTTGTATATGTATTTGAATAGATACTTTACTGATTTAATGCTCCCACAGGCCTCAACATTGATATGGCAGTTGAAGGTACGAAGCAGGCAAGGGTTGTAAGGCATGATCCATTGATTGTCCAGGTAATAGCCTTGAACTTTTAGCATGCGACCATCATTGCATCACAGATAGATGGGGTACGAATCCTTTCCCTATGATGTTGCCTCACATAATGGGCACGGGTAACGGTTCTTGCATGACCTGTGGCCCACCGTGGATGGACAGTATGGATTTAGCGTCCCGTAGGGACCATGCATCATATGCTTCGTCACCATCTTGTAGAGCTCATGGTACTTCTTCTTGTTTGGTAGCTCTGCACTGATAACCATGTCATATTGCTTGAGACATGTGGCTTGTACTTCCATTCCATTATCAGCAAGAAGTGTGCATGCGGCAAGCCCCTCTTCTTGAACTCCACTACATATATGTAGGCCTTCACCTTCCCAAGTATGTCTTTATCCATCAACATTTTCCTCATCGCCTCTAACTTTGCTCTGAAGACCCGTGTGACGAGATCTGTGCGGTCCTGTGGTGTCTGGCCTAGATAAAGTTCATTCTTGATCTCATCCTAGTTAGGTTTGCACGTCATTGTGAGGAAGATATCAGGTTTACCATACTTTCGCACCAGAGCCATTGCATCCATGTATCGGCGCCTCATATCATAGGGTCCTCCAATGAATGACGAAGACAGGACAGTACGCCTTCCGACATTCTCAGCAGATCCTTCACCTGAATGCATGCTATCCACCAGGCCTTGGTATAGGTTAGCCCTCAAAGCAATGTTTTCCTAGACGTTAAACGGTAAACAATCGGTCACCTACCGTTTAGCCATTGTTCGGGCTAAACAGTCCATTAAATGGGCTAAACAGCCAATTAAACGGGCTAAACAGATGATTAAACGGAAACAACACACCACTGTGTAGCGTTTACATAGTGTTTAAATGGGCTAAACGGTCGTTTAGGCAAACAGTGCCTCAAAGTATCCTGATTGTTCCTCATGTAGTCTAAATGTGAGCTCTCAATCTTGATGTAGGTGTCGACGATGAACTGCTGGAAAAGACGCCGGCCATAGAGTATTGGATTAAATATCCCTGACCGCATCTAGAACTTATAGCAGTAGTAGTCGCGCTCGGAGACACATGTATTCGAAACAAGTTCTACAGGGAGACATTGTTCGAATTAGTATCATGCGTTAACAGAAAAGAGTTTATATTGCATTATTGAAAAGAGTTCAAGTTACCTCCATCATCATCGTCAGCATTCTCAGCACGATTTTTTGCGGATTGCTCGAGCTCGATCGACTTGAGCCATAGTCACACCCACTTTTGGAATGCAGTTGTGCCACCCGAGCTCACCCATTGGAAAGAACACCAGGTATGATAGTGGGTCAGAGCATGCATTATATGAGCGAATGCCGTGTATAGACCAATCCTTCCCTTGTAGGAGAACACTATGCTCGAATTGGCCATGACGCTCACTCCCCTTAACCCAGACGGTAGCCACCTCTAATGTCAATGGCACATTATATGTTCTCTGGTCAAGCCGCTGGTCAAGGTTCAACTCGACCCGGTAATCCTCAATGTTTTCAACGTGTCACATACTCCTTAGTTTGCTGAGAGTAGGGATTCCCATTAAAAATACTAACCAATTGCTCTATAACTTCTCTATCTTTTTGGGTGCATTACTCACGTCACTTGCTCATCCGATGCTCGAGGGACGGATCGTCGTCATAAAAATAAAGCTCGAGGTGTCTCTTTTCGACACCATCCTCTTTACCAAATGATCGTATGTTATGGTAAATCTAGCCATGGGCACGGAATGTGTAGACTCCATAGATTCGCATGTTAGTGGTCACATGATCTAGGTGGCAGTACAGAGAAGTGAAAGTGAAGTGGCCGTTGAAATATCTGATGTTTGCAAAAAAGTGCCTAGCATCAGCGTCCGAGCTTGACCATAACCTTATGAGCTCTGGTTGTGTCTTAGGAGTTGAAAGATGAATCTTTCCACCCCGACAACAGAATCCGAGCGGTTCACCCTTGAATTTCTTTGTGTTGCAGTGCTCGCAGTTCGGCACCGACGGTAGCATGTGTGACTCTGATGGGACATTAGCATAAACCCTGTCGTATGGATCCGGGACATTAGGCTCGTTGTTCTCTTCCTCATCCATGTCGAGAATGTGCTCGACGTCGGTTCCCTCCTCGTCTTCTTCTGACAAAATGTTGATGTGTTACGCGTTGAAAGAAAGTTTATGAAAGAATGATGACTATTACACGATGTACCTTGTTCGGCAAAAAAGTACACCTCATCCTCTTCCTCATCCTCCTCAAATATGACATCCTCATCATAGTCTATGCAACACGGCCACATATATGATGGGAGAAACATATTGGCATACAAAAAAACAAAAAAGGGATAAATTTAATAAAGAAAATACCATCCTCGACCATAGAGTCTGGCGTATGAGCTTGTGCACCATTTTGAGGCATTGAAGAGGTATCGTCAACTACAGACGGTTGTGTCTGTGTACCTGTGCAATTATTAGGTGGTGGAACTAGAGTTTCCTGGGTGACACCACCTGTCGTAACAAAAGGTATGGGTTTTTGGAATAGAAGAGCGAAGGTAAAAGTACCGACAATATATACTGATCAAGGCTAATTACCGTTGTAAACCACACTCAGTTGAGTTGGGTCGTTCAAATCATTGTACTTTCCATCCGCACACCCTCTAGCCCTTCTTCCAATGTTCGCTTCAAAAGCCCAATTGCGACGGGATAGAAGGACATTTCTCTTTCCAGTGGTCACTCATTGCCTATGTATGGTCTGTGTCGTAGCCACTTCAGGGGTCTAGACTTCTGGATTTTGAACTACAGTTTGTGCGACATTAACAGGCGTGCCCCTCAATTCGCGTATTTCCATCTCATGTGAAGGCGCTTCATGCGATTGAGGTGAAGAAGGGAAAATAAACTGAGGGTTAAAGTGAGGGCACTCCATGGCTATTGAGTCTGGATGCAAATTGTTGGCTCGGTGTTCTCTCACCATCCTATTGTATTTTTTCTTGCTCTCTTTTCGTTTCAACTCCTTCTCTTGTGGAGTCATTTGTAGTTTTCTTGCAGCATTTTTCGGTGCATACAAATCAGTCCGTCTCTTATTTAATAGTGACTTTTGTTCAGGAGACATTGCAGCCCTTCATGCTCTATCTAGCTCACACTTACGCTCTTTTGGACACGTGACAATATTGTTGATGGAACTAGATGCATTTACAACACCTATATATAATAGAAAAGTACGTTCTCAAATAAAATACACAAGGGCACATATTGCAAGAACATTAATTTATTATTACATTGTCATGAACCACAATTGGGTTGCCCACTATACTTTTTCTTCTCAAATAGATAACATTAATGAAAAAAAACAATGTACCTAGGTTTAGATCAGGTGATGCATCAGTCATGCCAATCATGCCACTTTGATCTATACATTTATCAGAGTATTCATCTACATACATATAATAACATGATATTAACCTTGGCCTCGGCATCATACAAACACAAGAAAAAATAATTAGTATTTAGGAAAAAACCAAAATGGTACATGTGTTATCTTTATCAATCTTCATGGGATTGTATGAGTTGTTTTGATGTAGCCAGTCACTATCTTCATAGACATCAGTGCTTTCCGTGGTCGAATCAACTCCAAATGGTACCACATGGCATTCACTATATATTAAATAAACTAAAAATGGCAACACTAAATTCAAAAAAGCAAAATCAGATTTACCTGCTTTTTTCTGATGATATCGCTCACGACGCTTTCTATTTTTTTCATTTCTTTCTTCCTGGGTCATTGTCGCCAATCGTGCCTTTTCCCTTTCCCTTTTTAGCTTGGTGGCATCCGTGTTTTCCTTTGTCTGATGATACTTTTCCCTAAGTTTTTTTTATTTTTTTCATCCCTTTCTTCTTGAGTCATTGATGCATGTCGTGCTTTTTCTCTTTATCTTTTACATTGTGCACGCACGTTCATCTATTTGTGCTTGTGAATTTGATGCTGTATGGTCATCTGTTTGAAAATAAGTTGATAAATATTTGCTTAATTACCATAAATAATACAAGTGAATGTGTCTATGGACATGAGTATAAACAATTACCTCCATTGATGATGTTTGTCAAGTCTTGAAATGGTGTACGACATTCATTATTTTGCATATGTTCCATTGTGATTTCACTGAACACAAAATTAACCAATAAATTCGTATTATCAAACTTGTCCATGAGAGCAGTAATAAAAACTTCCATTGACGCTAGAAAGAGTGAAATACTCCCTTCGTCTAAAAAATGTACTTTGCCTAAGTTTATATTAGAAAATACTAATATTCATGATACAAAATAAGTACCATTAGAGACACACATGCTAAAACTATTTGCTACCTGAATGGGCACCGCCTCCTATCGTTTTAATTGATGTAGCTACGGACGGCAGTAGGGTCGAGCGGCGCGAGGTTGGAGCCCACTTGCGCGCAGACCGTCACCCATCCATGAAGACTAATATACAATTCATAAAAGAAGAATATACAACTTGTTTCTATGTATCATTATCACCGAGTATTGCATTAGCAAATTAGTAAAGGGATTAAAATGATATATGTAGATAAATGTCAATTTCAAAACTATATATTTAAGCTAATATTGTGACTGGTATTGCTGAATTAGTCTATAAAACCTATGTAGAGAAACAATTCGTTTGCGGTGAAAAGCTGATGGCAACTAAACTCAAGCAGGACTAAGTGCAAGAACTTCAAACAAAAGACTACAAAGTATAAATTGACTGCACATGGACTTCCAACCAAAAACTATAGTAGTTCAGATTATTTCCTATCATTGTACAGTTCAAAAAGTAGAAACTTTTTTTATATTGGATTGGAAGTATTGTTAGACAGAGAATTAACTACTACAATCATATAATAATGTAATAGATAACTTTTTTATAATAGGTAACTTTGCGTATTAGTCATTAGAGTTAGCTTAGTAGCTTGGTCGGTGTATTCTTATTTTAAGAGTTGATGTTGGCGTATTACTAAGCATTGCATCATCATTTCATGCATGTAGATAACGATTTGGTAGAGTTCATGACTGCGAGCGAGCAGGAGTACGAGGAGCTGATCGGGGAGTACGAGGAGGAGGTTCTCGTGTAGGAGGGAGTCCCGAAGCCATTAATTGCTGACTTTGCTGACACCCCGCCTACCCAAGGCAAGCCCTGGTGCATAACCCCTATTTTTATCATTATATATATATATATATATATATATATATATATATGTATATATATATGATGTGCATTTAAGTTACAGGCATTTTATGGAAACTACGTGCATAAATATATCCACCCATGAGTCCTACTAGTATAGGTCGAGTAGCTGCTATGCTCAGGATGCCGGTAGCGTGGGTAACCTGTCGTTACTCACAAATAGGTGATAAATATGATCACTCATGATAAAATGGTGAAAAGGAAAATGGTGACCGGATAGGGATATGGTTGGGTTCTGGTGGGTGTAAAGGGTTGTGTCCTGCGGCCAATAGGGCATAGCTCGGTTACACTTTTTCCTTGTCTGTGTCAATTAAGGACCGGTCATTGCAATGGACGCAAGGCAAGTCATAGATCTATTGTCCCGAGCGCATACTTGGGTATGGGCGCAGGGAAGACTTGTTGCTCTCTTGTCGTGGATCCGGCTCTTTCCGGACCGACTGATTAGAGGCGGAGATGGTGGAGGTCCTTGCACCGCACTGAGTCTGGGACTGAGGAGTGGGGGCTTAGGGTCCAAGTTTGGATGGGGACCTGGACACCCAGGACAAGAGGGTGATGGGTTAGTCCTGCTTGTGCCTAGGGTACAAGCGGGGCGTATGTTTTTGGGGCACCTAGCTAGGCACATTGGTTCACGAATCGTTGCTGAGTCAGTACGACTTGTCTTACCTCTAGCATCGTAGTAAGAACTGAAAGTTGAAAGAAGAAGAAATGGAACTGATTGCTCAACTCTTGCTTGAAAATAGAACAAGTGCTTATATAGACTAGATAGATAATAACTTAATACTGCTGATAATAATAACATAAATAAGGACTCACTATTAGTATTGCTTTCTGCTAAAAGAAAACCAGCAAACCATGAAGCTTATCATATTCCTTGGAGTCGGGAAATTATTTCCACTAGTCGGATAAGTCTTGCGAGTACATTGTGTACTTAGGGTTTATTTACCCCTGTTGCAGGTGATGCATGAGAAGTACCTTTGTATGGAGGATTCTTCTGGTGGGCTCAAACAGATCCTCGTTCTTATCGATAGATGTTTATTTTAAATTCCGCTGTTTATCATTCCGCACTCTGATATTTGGTAATATAATAATGTAATTTTTAAGAAACTCTGATGTATGAAATGGACCTGTATTGTAACTATTTCTCATTATTGGATCCTTGGGAAAAATATGGATCTTTTGGGTTCTCCCTGGTGGTGTGCCCGACGGATACCGCCGTTGTAGCTTGCTTTCGGGATGCTTAGTATCTGGTGGAAGACGAGCGCCTCCATAAGTGTGCTATTTTGGGTGGTTCTACCACAAACACTGGCATGTTCCGCCTTAAATTACTGATTAGCTTCCTCTCCTTATTAATTACAGGGTCAAATTGACTGGCATGTCTTGGGAGGAGTGCGTAGGATCAATAACCCCTACATTGAAGATAGGCGGATCTCCAGCTCCATCGAGTAGACCCTTCTGGCTTGCTCGTGTGCCTCGACATAGGACAAATTTTCATGTCGACACACGTTCTGGCATGCTTAGTGGGACCCCACAATCGTCATGGCAGCTTACAACAACGACGACATCCTTATGGTACCTTATGAAGACCTACCTGATGGAGATAAAGATGTCATTAGCAAAGCTATAGAAGAATTTTAGAACAAGTGTTTGTTGTCCTACACCAAAACACGTGACAATAGAATTGTTCAGAAATATTCATTACCAAGAGTTCTGTTGCATGGGCAGACAAATGTAGATGAAGCAGAAGATATGTGTTTCTTCGTGGAAGCTGTAAACAAATCTGTTCATGATGCCATATCAAATCATAATGAAATCTTCTTGAACACATTCCACAACATCATAAAAGTGGTGTTTCATGGGTTTTCAGTTGATCAGGTTGGACCGGCTTATTACGACATTCCACATCCGTCGACTCAAGGGACTAATCAAACCGGTACCAGCCGTCAAGAAGCAGCACTAGCTGGTAATAATGATGTCTAGGCAGTTTAGAGTTCATCTGAGCAAGCTCAAGGTGCTACTACAAATCAGATATAGTATAATCCTAGATTATCAGTGCAGCATGTGCAACAACCAGCGGGGCAAGGTGAAACCAGATGATTAATTTTGGCACATAATGCCACATACCATCGTCGGCTCAAAAAATAGCTCCATCAGTTCAAAGGATCCATAGAGATATAGATCCTAATGTCTATAACCAGAGACTTCAAGCAGCAAACCAGCAAAGGACCTAGCTCGACCATCTATTCCTGCATTGTCTTTGGTTAGTTCTAATCTTTTACAGGATAGTGTTGACATACATCGTGTGCATTCGGATCATGGAGTCTACATGCTTGCTGAAATTTTTATGCGAGATGACATGCTAGAAACTTGGAAACATGGTCACGTTCCTTCTCACAATTATTTCAGTTTTCTTTGTCCTCGCAACCCCGTTCTCCTTTATGTTGTGTAGGATCAGTTTCAAGCACAATCGACGCCGAGGATGGCTTTTCATCAAGAAGGGGAGGATGATGAGGACATGACACCCATGCATATGACCATGTTTAGTGCATGGGATGGAGGGGAAGGAGTCCAGCAAGGGTGTTCAAGTCAAGAAGGAGGCCCGAGGCTAATTCGGTTTGAGTCCCCGAGGTGGAGGCATAAAACAACTCAAGTTCGAGTTTGCCTCGAAATCTAGGACCAGTCTGCCTTAAACTGGTCACCTAGGACGCATCCGGACTCCGTTTTCGATGATCCACATATGGATGGAAATATAATTTGATAAGGAAGCCAATCCAAGTGGTTTCACATCAAAAGCTCTTCGAAATCAACGGGAATCGTCGAAACAAGTCAGCGTCCAGAATCTGCCAGGGTGCTGCGACACCTTTTGGTCCGTTAGACCGTGTATCGTGTTTGGGCCCATTAGGGGGCGCGTCTAGGGTAGGCGACGACCCTAAGACCTTTATAATCATACACCACTGCCATCATTAGGTTTTGGGTTTTGCTTAGATGATTCTATCAAGAACAGTTTCGCCGTTCATCGGTTTGTGAGACCCCAACTTCGTGAGATAATCATTCATCTGTAATTTGGTTGCGTTCTTTCTTGTTCTTGCTTGTGTTCTTCGTTGCGCAGGCAGGGATTAGCCTTCTTGATGAGGTCAACCTGGTCCATGACTTGGTTGATAACCAGAGGAGCTGTGGTGCTAAGATTGCAGGGTTCGATCTTTCGATCTAAAGCCAGATCGGTGTGTCATTCTCTACCACAACGATAGTTATCATCACCTGACGGAAGATCGGGATCCCTTGCTTTGGGCCTCCACCTTGGGGACTTGAACTGAATTAGCCTCGGGCCTCCTTCTTGACTTGAATACCCTTGCTGGCCTCCTTCCCCTCCATCCCATGCGCCAAACATGGTCATATGCATGGGTGTCATGTCCTCATCAATAAGGCGGAAAACTAATGAATAGGGCACTGAGTTTCTTCAGAGGTTCTGAGAGACTAGAAATTTGTGCTTGTCATTAAACTTGGCTGATGATCAGCTAGCTACTTTGGCCATTCAAGGGATGCTACCAACATAGAAAGAAAAGCTACTGGGACAAGAATTTGACAACTTGGGTCAATTGGCTCAACGAGTGACAGCGCTCAATAGCCAGTTCCAGAATATGTGTAGAGATACCCGATTCTAGAAAAGTACAGTAATGGCCGAAGCTTATAATCCATATTCAGTCGATGACAGCTATAAAGATGAAGAAGAAGAGGTTGCCGCAGCTGAATGGAATTGGGGAAAAAGACGGTAATGGTGCCAAATCCTTGGGGAAGAGGAGTCGAGGAGAGCTATAACTTTGACGTCACAAAATCAGACAAGCTCTTCGATTTCTTGCTTGAGAAGGGGCAGATCAAGTTGCCCGATAATCATGTTATGTTGCCCCCTGATCAGTTGAAGAATAAGAAGTTTTGCAAGTTTCATAATGCTACATCTCATTCTACTAATGAATGTAGAGTTTTTTGGCTGCATATATAGAAGGCTATTCAGCAAGGAAGGCTTAAATTCGATACGCCTCGGAAGATAAAAATTGATGATAATCCTTTCATAGGAGGTCAGAATATGGTCACTGCTGCTCAAAGGAAAGATTAAGGTCTTGACATCAACCAGATCAAGAGAAACTAGGACAGTCGATCCCGAGGTGCAAATATCGGCTGATGAATACAAAGACATTAGAAGACGTCATGACAAGCAAAAGAGCTGATATGAGCAGGGAGAAACATCAAAAGATGGGGCGACAAAGCCACGGGTTACATCTCAAATTCTATTGAATGAATGGCAGTGGTAGAAGGAAAAGGATTATCAGTGTTGGTTAGAAGAGCAAGAATACCAGCGTCTATAGGAAAAAGAGAGGTATGAAAGAAAGCAAACTGAATCACATTGGAATTATCCTTTCTTCAGATATTGCTGGAACAAAGGTTTAAAGTTGCCTACTAGGAATAACTATCTAGAGTGCAGCGAATAATACTAGGAGTTTAGGCAATCTCAAACCAGCCGCCAGTCTGTTCATGCTCAAGATATGTATCATCATAAGAACATGGATCGGCGCTTAAAAATAAAAGTGTTCATGATCGGCTTGGAAAATAAGTTGTTCACCAAGACTGGGCTGATTATGAAGAAGAAGGCAACGGGAGAGAATATGTTTGGTAGGAAGGCCAATGGTATCCAGGAGGTTTGATAAGAAGCCAGAAGAGAAGGGTGCAACACCTAAGGAATAGAGAGTTGGAACAGGCTCAGGCATCCGATAAACCTCAAGTATGGCATGCTAAGCAAACAGCCGATAGAAGGCAACCATAGGCTAATATTCAAATGGCCTTTCTGTTGCCATCAGAGTTCAGGGCTCCAGCAGATCAAGAAGTTTACTCAGATTTTGATGAATCAGAGTATGAGGAGATAGTTGCCAAGTTGATAGTTATACAACAAGCAATATTTGATAAACCAGTCAACCATAGGCACTTAAAGGCTTTATATGTGAAAGGTTTTATTGATGGGAAGCCGATGAACAAGATGTTGGTGGATGGAGGTGCTTCTATCAATCTCATGCCTTACACCACTTTTTGTAAACTTGACAAGAGACCAGGAGATCTGATTGAGACTGACATGATGCTTAAGGACTTTGGGGGTAAAGCATCTAAGATCCGGGAGGCAATGAACGTCGAACTAACAATCGGGAGTAAGACTCTGGTTACCACGTTCTTCATCATCGATGGAAAAGGGTCATATAGTTTACTCCTTGGTCGTGATTGGATTCATATGAACTATTGTGTACCATCGACCATGCATTAGTGTTTGATTCAAGGGCATGGAGATGATGTCGAGCTAGTTCGCGTTGATGAGTCTGTGAGTATCGCAATAGCCGATCTAGTCTTTTGGGAATTAGGAGACTTCAAATGCTTTTCTAGCAAGATATGGGAAGGAGGCTTCATTAGAATAAATAATGAAAGTCAATAGCTGATCCAAGCAGTCGGCTTTGAAAATTTATCTTAATGGATAATCTAATAGATGCTATAGATGGCAAACTAGGACATGGCTTCACGTCGGCCGATGAATTAGAAGAGGTAGATATTGGTTCTGGAGATAGACCTAGGCCGACGTATGTCAGTGCCAAGTTGGATCCTAAGTATAAGCGAGAGTTAGTTGATTTATTAAAGGAATTTAAAGACTATTTTGCTTAGGAATACTATGAGATGCTTGGTCTAGACCAACCAATTGTTGAACATCGGTTGCCAATCAAACCTGGATATGGGCCATTTAAACAAGCTCAAAGGAGATTCAACCCAAACATGCTTGATGATATCAAAAAGGAGACTGAAAGTGATGAGGACATGACACCCATGCATATGACCATGTTTGGCACATGAGATGGAGGGGAAGGAGGCCAGCAAGGGTGTTCAAGTCAAGAAGGAGGCCCGAGGCTAATTCAGTTCGAGTCCCCGAGGTGGAGGCCCAAAGCAACTCAAGTTCGAGTCTGCCTCGGAATCCAGGACCAGTCTGCCTTAAACTGGTCACCTAGGACGCATCTGGACTTTGTTTTTGATGATCCACATATGGATGGAAAGATAATTTGATAAGGAAGCCAATACAAGTGCTTTCACATCAAAAGCTCTTCAAAATCAATGGGAATCATTGAAACAAGTTAGCATCCAGAATCTCCCAGGGTGCTGCGACACCTTCTTTTGGTCCGTTGGACCGTGTATCGTATTTGGGCCCATTAGGGGGCGTGTCCAGGGTAGGCGATGATCCTAAGACCTTTATAATCATATGCCGCCGCTGTCATTAGGTTTTGGATTTTGCTTAGATTATTCTATCAAGAATAGTTTTGCCGTTCATCGGTTTGTGAGACCCCAACTTCGTGAGATAATCATTCATCTGCAATTTGGTTGCGTTCTTTCTTGTTCTTGCTTGTGTTCTTCATTGCACAGGCAGGGATTAGCCTTCTTGGTGAGGTCAACCTAGTTCGTGACTTGGTTGATAACCAGAGGAGTTGTGGTGCTAAGATTGCAGGGTTCGATCTTTCGATCTGAAGCCGGATTGGTATGTCATTCTCTGCCACAACGATAGTTACCATCACCTGACGGAAGATCAGGATCCCCATCTACATTAAGTGGTAATCAGAGCTAAGATATACTGTCAGGTTCACTTTTATTCCCTAGTTTTGAGTGTTTCGCATTTGTCCCATGGTCCAGTGCCATACTCGTTCTTCCTGTCCTAGAACCTTCCGCGCCATAGCCTTTGCATATTTCAGTTTCAGAGTCCATCGTGTTGAGTTTGTGTCCTGGTCAAGGTCTTGCTGCCGGTTAGGTCATGTTAGAGTCTAGTTCATGTGTTTTTCCCCATCGTTTCCATCAAATCTTTGCTGTTGTGACCAGTTTTGCGCACATTGTTCCCGTTTTGTCCTCTAATTCGGAGCCAATTTTTAAAACTGATCTAGTTTTCGCATACGAACTCCGATTTTGACGTTCTATATATCAAAATCAATCAGAAAAAAATTTCAGATCCATCCATCACCCGCTATGTCGGGGTTCGAAAATTTTAGATTGGTCAAAAACTGGTCACAAGATCCTCTTTTTGTGGTCACAAGGTTTGTGTCGAATTTGAGCAAGTTTTCTAAATTTCCACATGCCATGTCTTTCACTTGTTTATGCTCATATTTTTCTATGGTTACTTCATTTGTGCTCCTAAGTAAAGGAAAATATAAAAAAATAAAATAAAAAAGTCAAAATTTCCCAAAAAAACAACGACAGCCCAAAAAATAGAAAAAATGGGCAAAAGAGGAACAATATCTAAAGGAGCACATAGAGAAGACCAAAGTGAGTTGTGTTTGCGTGTGCTGTCTGATTCCTTGTTTGTGTTGTTGTTTCCATCCACCATACTTGTTTTTCATACCCCTGTCACCTTGCTATCCACCATACTTTTCTCACACACCTGGTACTTGGAACATTTTAGACTAGCAACGAGAACAAGTATTTTAGACTATAATTCAGCATTACTTTCTGTTACTGACTTGTGTGCTAGATATACATATTACTCTTTGTTTGCCTTCCAAGCTCCACAAATTGTTCAGATCAGTACAGAAAAAGGGCTTTGCAATCTCGGTACCACTGCCTCACAGGTATCACGAACCAGCCGCCGGTTGTACCGCCACTGCTTTCGTTGGTAAGAACTTTATAAGAGCTTGGTAAGATGCTTCCACTTGCTATGAAAGGTGACACCACTGCAACCACGTAGTCATTTGGTAGGGATAACTTTCACCATTTGTTCCTTGTTTTTGTGTTTACAATGACAAGTTGTTCGTATCCACTGACTTATAATGGTATAGGTGCTGATAAGTACATGGAGTGGGAAATTGCCATCGATAACATATTTGATACTTGCTTTATGTGTCCAAGGAGGAAGGTAAAAAATGCAGCTAGTGTTTTGCGACATTTTGCTTTATTTTGGTGGGAGTTTTTAGATCCTTCTGATAAACCTCAAACTTGGAATGATATGAAACTTCTTATGCGAGAAACCTTTGTTAATCCACCTCCTGTTTTGACTTCGTATGCTGAGGTGCACCATTTAGAGGAAGAGTCTGTTGTTATTCCTCTTGCTACGACTAACCTTCTGCAGAATAATGTACATAAGCGAGAGGATGACGTGGAAGAAAATGAGGAGCTCACAACCTCATATGAAATTCAGAACCATCACTTCACCATGCACCTATTACTCCTGCCAAGAACACAGGTAATGCTCATGGTCCTACACTCACAGAAGGTGAAAATTGTCTTAATGTACTAAATTTTCCACAAACCATGCTGTCATAGAGCAATTGTTAGTGGAACCCTCTCTTGATTTATCTTTGTCCCATGATAATTTGCTTGATGTTCCTTGTGACAAAGATGAATTGGTTGAAGATGCTTTAGTTTTACATGTTTTGGAACCAATGACTTCTGCTGAAAAAATATGTTATTCATATTGCTACTAAAATTGATGAGTTCAAATTGTTGTCTTCTTTACATACTTTGGGTTACATTAAATTTGATGTTTTGTGTAACCTAGATTGTTTGGAAGAGAGCCTTTTTAAATATGCTGATTTGCCTTGGTTTTCTAAACACACATATCATGTTATTGGTAGATATAACAACAAGGGACAATATATGATACATCGAGTATATATTCGTAATAATATGAATTCTCCTTTTGTTGTACAAGATTATGATCGTTTAGAGGGCAGCCGTAATAATACAAACATTTTCTCATGTTCCTTAAAAAACAAGTTTACTTCTAAGAAGGGGGCATTGTTGGTAGCTACCTATGTCTGCTCGACCATCTATTCCTGCATTGTCTTTGGTTAGTTCTAATCTTTTGCAGGATAGTGTTGACATACATCGTGTGCATTCGGATCATGGAGTCTACATGCTTGCTGAAATTTTTATGTGAGATGACATGCTAGAAACTTGGAAACATGGTCACGTTCCTTCTCACAATTATTTCAGTTTTCTTTGTCCTCGTAACCCCGTTCTCCTTTATGTTGTGCAAGATCAGTTTCAAGCACAATCGACGCCGAGGATGGCTTTTCATCAAGAAG
The DNA here is from genome assembly GCF_019320115.1 of Miscanthus floridulus. Lineage (NCBI taxonomy): Eukaryota > Viridiplantae > Streptophyta > Magnoliopsida > Poales > Poaceae > Miscanthus > Miscanthus floridulus. Next base: position 15,789,501 of record NC_089593.1, on the reverse strand, counting down.
GGGAGGATGATGAGGACATGACACCCATGCATATGACCATGTTTGGCGCATGGGATGGAGAGGAAGGAGGCCAGCAAGGGTGTCTAAGTCAAGAAGGAGGCCCGAGGCTAATTCGGTTCGAGTCCCCGAGGTGTAGGCCCAAAGCAACTTAAGTTCGAGTCTGCCTCGGAATTTAGGACCACTCTGCCTTAAACTGGTCACCCAGGACGCATACGGACTCTGTTTTCGATGATCCACATATGGATGGAAAGATAATTTGATAAGGAAGCCAATACAAGTTGTTTCACATCAAAAGCTCTTCAGAATCAATGGGAATCATTGAAACCAGTCAGCGTCCAGAATCTACCAGGGTGCTGTGACACCTTCTTTTGGTCCGTTGGACCGTGTATCGTGTTTGGGCCCATTAGGGGGCGCGTCCAGGGTAGGCGACGACCCTAAGACCTTTATAATCATACGCCACTGCTGTCATTAGGTTTTGGGTTTTGCTTAGATTATTCTATCAAGAACAGTTTCGTCGTTCATCGGTTTGTGAGACCCCAACTTCGTGAGATAATCATTCATCTGCAATTTGGTTGCGTTCTTTCTTGTTCTTGCTTGTGTTTTTTATTGCGTAGGCAGGGATTAGCCTTCTTGGCGAGGTCAACCTGGTCCGTGACTTGGTTGATAACCAGAGGAGCTATGGTGCTAAGATTGCAGGGTTCGATCTTTCGATCTGTAGCCGGATCGGTGTATCATTCTCCGCCACAACGATAGTTACCATCACCTGACGGAAGATCGGGATCCCCGTCTACATTAAGTGGTATCAAAGCTAAGGTATACCGTCAGGTTCACTTTTATTCCCTAGTTTTGAGTGTTTCGCATTCGTCCCATAGTTCAGTGCCATACTTGTTTTTCCTGTCCTAGAACCTTCCGCGCCATAACCTTTGCATATTTCAGTTTCAGAGTCCATCGTGTTGAGTTTGTGTCCTGGTCGAGGTCTTGTTGCTGGTTAGGTCGTGTTAGAGTCTAGTTTGTGTGTTTTCCCCCATCGTTTCCATCAAATCTTTGCTGTTGTGACCAATTTTGTGCACATTATTCCCGTTTTGTCCTCTAATTCGGAGCCAATTTTTAAAACTGATCTAGTTTTCCATTACGAACTCCGATTTTGACATTCCATATATCAAAATCAATTAGAAAAAAAAAATTGGATCCATCCATCCACCGCACTGTCGGGGTTCGAAAATTTTAGATTGGTCAAAAACTGGTCGCAAGATCCTCTTTTCGTGGTCACAAGGTTTGTGTCGAATTTGAGCAAGTTTTCTAAAATTTCCACAGGCCACGTCTTTCACTTGTTTACGCTCATATTTTTTGTGGTTACTTCGTTTGTGCTCCTAAGTAAAGAAAAAATATAAAAAATAAAATAAAAAAGTTAAAATTTCCCAAAAAAACAACGACAGCCCAAAAAATAAAAAAAAAAGAGGAGCAAAAGAGGAACAATATCCAGAGGAGCACATAGAGAAGACCAAAGTGAGCTGTGTTTGCGTGTGCTATCTGATTCCTTGTTTGTGTTGCTATTTCCATCCACCATACTTGTTTTCCATACCCCTGTCACCTTGCTATCCATTATACTTTTATCACACACCTAGTACTTGGAACATTTTAGATCAGCAACGAGAACAAGTATTTTGGACTATAATTCAGCATTACTTTCTATTACTGACTTGTGTGCCAGATATACATATTACTCTTTGTTTGCCTTCCAAGCTCCACAAATTGTTCAGATCAGTATAGAAAAAGGGCTTTGCAATCTCGGTACCATTGCCTCACAGGTATCACGAACCAGCCACCGGTTGTACCACCACTGCTTGCGTTGGTAAGAACTTTGTAAGAGCTTGGTAAGACGCTTCCATTTGCTGTGAAAAGTGACACCACTGCAACCACGTAGTCATTTGGTAGGGATAACTTTCACCATTTGTTCCTTATTTTTGTGTTTACAATGACAAGTTGTTCGTATCCACTGACTTATAATGGTATAGGTGCTGATGAGTACATGGAGTGGGAAATTGCCATCGATAACATATTTGATACTCGCTTTATGTGTCCAAGGAGGAAGGTAAAAAATGCAGCTAGTGTTTTGCGACATTTTGCTTTATTTTGGTGGGAGTTTTTAGATCCTTCTAATAAACCTCAAACTTGGAATGATATGAAACTTCTTATGCGAGAAACCTTTGTTAATCCACCTCCTGTTTTGACTTCGTATGCTGAGGTGCACCATTTAGAGGAAGAGTCTGTTGTTATTCCTCTTGCTATGACTAACCTTCTGCAGAATAATGTACATAAGCGAGAGGATGACGTGGAAGAAAATGAGGAGCTCACAACCTCATATGAAATTCAGAACCATCACTTCACCATGCACCTATTACTCCTACCGAGAACACAGGTAATGCTCATGGTCCAACACTCACAGAAGGTGAAAATTATCTTAATGTACTAAATTTTCCACAAACCATGCTGTCATAGAGCAATTGTTAGTGGAACCCTCTCTTGATTTATCTTTGTCCCATGATAATTTGCTTGATGTTCCTTGTGACAAAGATGAATTGGTTGAAGATGCTTCAGTTTTACATGTTTTGGAACCAGTGACTTGTGCTAAAAATAAACATGTTATTCATATTGCTACTAAAATTGATGAGTTTAAACTGTTGTCTTCTTTACATACTTTGGGTTACATTGAATTTGATGTTTTGTGTAACCTAGATTGTTTGGACTCGAACCGAATTAGCCTCGGGCCTCCTTCTTGACTTGAACACCCTTGCTGGCCTCCTTCCCCTCCATCCCATGCGCCAAACATGGTCATATGCATGGGTGTCATGTCCTCATCAGAAAGGTTACTGAAAGCAAAGTTTATCCAATCGTGCCGATATGCAGAGTGGATATTGAATATTGTCCCTGTGTATAAAAAGAATGGAAAATTAAGAGTTTGCATCAATTTCAAGGATCTGAACAAAGTCACACCCATAGATGGTTATCCGATGCCGATAGCTGATATGTTGGTAGATGCAGTAGCCGGGCACAAGGTTATTAGCTTCATGGACGACAATACAGGACATAACAAAGACCGCTTTTAGGTGCCCTGGCTCTATCGGTTTATTCGAGTGGGTTGTGATGACCTTTGGTCTAAAGAATGCCGGTGCAACTTATCAAAGGGCAATGAATTATATTTTTCATAAGTTGATCAGCAGGATTGTTAAAATCTACATCGATGATGTGATGATAAAATCCAAAGGGTACAAGGAGCATCTAGCTGATTTGTGGGAGACTCTGGAATGCACAAGAAAACATGGTTTAAAGATGAATACTAATAAGTGTGCTTTTGGAGTGTCAGTTGGACAATTCTTGGGTTTCATAGTCCACAAGAGAGGAATCAAAGATGATCAAAAAAGCATAAAAGCAATTGATGAGGCAGTTTCACCGACTACTAAAATAGAGTTACAATCTTTGCTTGGTAAGATTAATTTCATCAGAAGATTCATTTCAAATTTGTTAGAAAGGGTTATGTCGTTTTCTCCCTTGTTGAAGTTGAAAATTGATCAAGAATTTAAGTAGGTGACATACAACAAAAGGCATTTGAAGAGATAAAAGAAAATATAAAATGTCCACCTGTGCTGGTCCCTCCTCAACAAGGTAAGCCTTTTATGTTGTATATATTGGCTAATGGCAAAACAATTGGATCGGCCTTGATGCAAGAGTTTGAAGGAAAAGAGCGAGAAATTTTCTATCTGAGTATAAGACTCCTGGATCCAGAGACAAGATATTCTCCCATCGAAAAGTTATGCTTGTGCTTATATTTCTCATGCACTAAGTTGCGACACTACTTATTATCGGCCAAATGTACGGTTGTTTCTAAGGCTGATGTGATTAAGCACATGTTATCAATGCCAATACTGAATGGGAGAGTGGGAAAGTGGATTCTCGCGTTATCGAAATTTGACTTGAAGTACGAATCAGCTAAAGTAGCCAAAGGACAAATAATGGTCGATTTTGTCACCCAGCATCATAAGCTAAGCATTGATTATATAGAGCTGGTACCTTGGATGTTATTCTTTGATGGATCATCATGCAAGCAAGGTGGTGGCATTGGTATTGTTATTATTTCACCTCGGGGGGCAAGTTTTGAGTTTGCTCTTCCATCTGAACCAATGATTACCAACAACCAAGAGGATTATGAGGCTACTCTTAAAGGACTTCAGCTTCTTCATGAAGTAAAGGCCGAAGCAATTGAAATATTTGGAGATTCACAGTTAATTATTAATCAGTTGATCGTCCTATATGAATGCAAAGAAGATACTTTGAAAGGATACTATGATGAGTGCCAATAGTTGCTCAAGGAATTTCTTCATGTCTCTTTTCAATATATTCTGAGAGCACAAAACCAAGAGGCTAATCATTTAGCTCAAAGTGCGTCAGGTTATCGAGTGTTTCAAGAAGTCTTGAGTAGTGAAACCTTGAATGATGATTGAAGAGTCGAAATAGCCGAGTACCTTAGGAATCCGTCATAGAAAGTTGCTAGAAAGCTAAGATATAAATTGACTAAGTATGTGTTACTAGATGATCAGCTATATTACAAAATAGTCGATGGGGTGTTGCTCAAATGCTTAAATCAAGAGGAAGCTAAGGTATTGATGGGCAAGGTGCATGAAGGGATATGTGGAGCACATCAATCAGCTTATAAGATGAAATGGATTATTCGTAGAACTAGATATTTCTGGCCAACAATATTGGAAGACTATTTTGAATATTACAAGGGGTGCCAGGACTGTCAATGTTTTGGCAATGTCTAGAAATCACCTACATCGGCCATGAATCCAATAATCAAACCATGGTCGTTCCGAGGTTGGGGAATTGATTTAATTGGTTAGATTTTTCCACCCTCGAGCAAAGGACATAAGTTCATATTGGTAGCAACAAATTACTTCACTAAGTGGCTTGAGGCAATTCCCTTGAAGACGGTAACCTCAAAGAACATGGTTGATTTTGTCATGGAGCATATTGTGTATCGTTTTGGGATTCCTCAAACTATCACTACCAATCAAGGGATAATGTCACATCAGAAGAGTTCAGAGATTTTGCTACCAGTATGGGAATCAAGCTACTAAATTCTTCTCCTTACTATGCTTGGGCTAATGGATAGGCAGAGGCATCCAATCAGATTATGATTAAGCTGATCAAGAAAAAGATTGAGGAGCAGCCAAGAAAGTTGCATTCAACGCTTAATGAGGCACTATGGGCATATAGAATGGTCTATCATGGATCGATTAAAATGTCACCCTATGAACTTGTGTATGGCCATAATGCAGTCCTTCCTTAGGAAGTTCAGGCTAGATCGAGGCATGCACGTTGCAAAATGATTTGTCAGTCAAAGTCTACAAGAATCTTATGATAGACAACTTAGAGGATTTGAGTTGCCATCGGCTACGTGCTTTTGAGAATATCGAAGCCAATAAACTGAGGGTTGCAAAATATTACAATAAAAAAGCCAAGAGTAAGCAATTTTCTGAAGGAGACTTGGTCTAGAAAGTGAAATTGCCGATCGGGTCAAAGGACAGCAAGTTCGACAAATGGTCACCTAATTGGGAAGGACCTTATTAGATCAAACGTTGTGCGCCTGGTAATGCTTATATTTTGGAAACACTAAGAGGAGAGGAAGAATTTGGCAGAGCAATCAACGGGAAATATCTAAAGAAATATTACCCTAGCGTTTGGATTAATACTTGATAACCGATTTATTCGGTCGTCGGCTCTAATAGCCGATACCAGAAGGGTATCGCCTCTAGTACAAAAATAAACCCAAAGGGGTAGAAATCGGTATGATGTGTATCGCCTGTAGGAGCAAAGCAAATACGAACAGATTGATGCATGGAATATGAAGTATGAAGCAAAAGAAGATCACTCAAGATGGAGAAATTGTTTGCTAAATATCGCCTATTGCAAACTACGGGCCATAAAACACTTTGGATACTATATCATCGGCCTGGGAAGTAAGGGATATAGAGTTGGTGGCACCGAAGAAATCCTTGACCAAACACTCATGATCCCCAGGGTGTGCCACGGCTGGAAAACCATGGTGAAGAAGCCGAAGCTCGTGGCCAGAACGGACTTGCGCAACAGCCAACGCCATGGCATCACCATGACGAATGCCATGCAAAGTGACTTCCCTGACACAGTTCGGGATGTCGTGCAGGCGAACCACCAGGATGGTGCCTCTAGCGTTGACGAATCCTGCTACATACTCCATAGCCGATCGGAGGCTTTCTAGCTGAGCTGACAAATCTAAAAAGATTCAAAAGGGAGATGATCAGGATCTTGAAGATAAAATTGAGAAGAGACAAAAGTTATGATAGATATCTCACCCGCGATCCTGGCCTCGGACAGCCTATCCTCCACTGAATCGGCCTCGGGAGGTGATCGGCATCGGACTATGGCCAGAGACGATTCTGTGAGGGAAAGACAGTCGATGAGATTCTAGCCATGCCTATCGATGGAGGCGAGTAGGTCATCATTGTCAACCCACCTCCTCGGATAACAGGGGAGCTAGCGGCGAGCTGTTGATGAAGAAAACTCGGAAGGCTAAACAGAGTCGGCCCTATGCCCCAAGGCAGTGAGGGGATCACGAGTTGCACCCTCCTAGTGATGAAGATGCTGGCATGACGACGCATCTCCGTTGAGGGCCTCCTCAGTAGACCTCTTACTGTTCTCCATGATCTCACACCTATGGGAAAGCAGAAATCGCACTAAAGATGCGAAAGGATTGAGACAAAGCGAGTTGTTTTTCGATCCACAACCGTGGCCCGTATATATAGCCCAGTAAGGTGAGAAGATAGATTTTTTCGGGGTTATGGAATTAAAGTCAGATACGGAAATGGATCGACACTCCAGAAATTTAGGGGACGGATAACGAAGAGATAACAAATTTAGACTTATTGCTTCCTATAATCACAAAATATCGTGGGATGGATACGAAAGGTTTACATTGACCAGCGATCAACCCACCAAGGCTTCTTTGGATTGAAGGGAGTCCGGATCCCCGCAAGGCTGAAGATCATCATAAACCTAGTCACATCGGCCCATTGAGAAAATTATGCCAAGAGAAGGGGAAAGGCCGCCTGCTTAACAGATGCCCAACTGATTTCTCGGTGACTGGGAAACTGTGGGAAAGAAGTCTATGGCTTTCCTATTGGGCATTTGATGGAGCGAACAAGGGAAAGGTGTCCACACATTTTAGCCCTTGCAAACTCTAGAATAGCTCTACGAGCATGGAGAGAAGACTCAGGTGATATCACAAGAATTCTTCTAACCGTAATAGCTGATCCTCTTGCTCGACAAGGTGCTAAGATAAGTGACACAATCATCCTATGCACAAGAATTCTTCTAACCACTCAAGATCCTCATAGCAAGGAATTAGATCATGGAGGGTCTGGCGGAGTCAAAGGCACTCGAGGAAGCAGATAGAAAAGAAACATAGTTGAATTGTTGAATTGCTCTCGCCAGAGTTGAATAGACATTTTATAGTCGGCCTAGAAAGATGGATCCAAGCGCCCGTGAGGCAATGATGCTCTCGTGAAAGTTTTGAAGCATGGGCTCATAAGCTGACATAGACGGTGACAAACAGTAGACCCTAGATCAAGATTCTCTACCCGTGACCACAGGACCTATTGGGGGTACAGACATGATAATTTTGGAATAAAATTACTTTTATCCCAAAATTGGGGGGCATGTGTTTACACCAGAATTTAGAAGAAGGGTTGCAAGAACTCAAAAGCTCCCAAGATCATGTCATCAAGGAGTCGATTGCATAAAGGTCGGTATTAGCTGATTCGAATACAGCACTGGAATCGGCTCTCTTTAGATAGTGCCAGTAGATAACTATGATAGCTACAATTGGCGCCAGGAAAAACATGTTGGACTCTACAAAAAGGGAAAGATTAGGGTCCAAGTTATCTTAAATGGGGAATGTTTTCTTTTAGGCCAAAAATTATAATGAGTCGTGCTTAAGTAGGATTTGTGTTTAGGCCCCGGGTATAAATATTGGAACCCGGCTATTGTAAAGACACACAATAAATCAAATACAAGTTACTTACCTTTTTTGGCTCTGGCCACCCCTTAGGAGTAGGAGTAGAGTAGATCCCGACGAGTTCTTTAGTGAGCAGGGCTGCATCGGTCCGGCCAACCTCTGGCTTGTCTGTAAGTACCGTCAAGGCTTATACTTCTGTTCGTACGGCTGCATCGATCCGGTTGACCTCCACTGCGACTCTGGTATAAGCTAGTTATCGACTCTTGTCTAGTTCAAGTATGGCTATATCGATCCGATCAACCTCCACTGCTCGAACTAGATCAAGGTTAAGTTATCGGCTCTATCTAAGGGTGGAGTCATTCGGATAGATTCATTAAGTTACTGATACTGCTTATTACTTTCATTATTTATTTAATTACAGCAATATCACTTCGCCCGATTGGGATTGGTATAGATCGGCCTTATATCCTATTTAACCCATCGTTTATTAATCTAAACTGATCTAATCCGCACCTTAAACAATGAGTTATGTTTTATCGGCTGTTTTTTGTCAATCTTGATCGTGCATAGTGTGCGGTTAAGGCATGTTTGGTCTTGAATAGATCTGACGGCTAACAAAAACCGTTCCATGGTTCATTATCACGGCCTATGTGATTCTACCTCACACCCCACTGTTAGCATCGTGGAGTGGGGATCGTTATTTGGTAGATCTGTTCCTGATAGGGCATGACCTTAGTTGTGCACTATGCCTGAATTGGCTGTTTTGGCCGATATCAAGTGTTTTCACATATGCAGTTCACACCACGAGACCGTTGAAGTAAGGGTAGGTTGAAAGACATGTTAGCCCTATGATCTTATTATTGTATTATGCCCTACATGATTCTGCCTCATGTCCCACTGATATTAGTAATAAGTTAGGGTCGTCGAATTTATTGTTGTTTCTATGGCCTGCATGATTTTGCCTCATGCCCCACTGGTCATAGCGATAGATGAGATCTAATATATTCATTTGATCTATCTCTATTAAATGGTTAAGTGATGATGGGCTGAATTTTTATATAAAAAAGGGATTCGGTTACTTGCAGTCATTGGCTTAGCATAAATTGGTTAGTATTGGTTAGTATTAACTAATATTTGTCTAAATAACAATATTTATCCTGAATGATAACCGATTTTTCTTTCATAATTCCATGAGCTTTAACTGATTTATTATTATGAGTATGCTGGAATCGGCTATTTAGTTGATCTCCTTCCACATCAGCTCTTAGGGCCGCACATTCAGGACCGTCTGGCAACACCGGCATGTTCCGCCTTAAATTACTGATTAGCTTTCTTTCTTTGTCAATTGTAGGGTCAAATTGACTAGCATGTCTTGGGAGGAGTGCGCAGGATCGATAATCCCTGCGTTGAAGTCAGGCGGATCTCCAGTTCCATCGAGCAGACCCTTCCGGCTTGCTCGTGTGCCTTGGCACGGGATGAATTTTCATGCCAACACGGACTCAGGAGCTATGCGCAAACAGTTTCACCGCCACATCACCATATGTCATCGTTGACCGGTCACCTTCTCGTGCCAGCGTTCAGTCAACTAGGCCAAGACCGTGCCACTGCTCCACTACTGACCGGACACCCAGGTCTAGCGTACGGTCCTGCGTCTGGTCAGCTCCCTGACTTCACCAACTTCTCCACCCTTGCTCAAATGTGCCAACCACCAAGTGTATCACCTTGTGTACGTGTGTTAGTATATTTTCACAAACATTTTCAAGGGTGTTAGCTCTCCACTAGATCTAAATGCATATGCAATGAGTTAGAGCATCTAGTGGCACTTTGATAACTGCATTTTGATATGAGTTTCACCCCTCTTAATAGTACAGCTATCGATCCTAAATGTGATCACACTCGTTAAGTGTCTCGATCACTAAACCAAAAAGCTCCTATCAAATTTCACCTTTGCCTTGAGTTTTTTGTTTTTCTCTTTCTTTTTTTCCAAGCCGAGCACTTGATCACCATGGTCAGCACACCATCATTATGATTGTCACCACTGCTCCACCACTTAGAATAGTGCTACCTATCTTATGATCACTTTGATAAACTAGGTTAGCACTTAGGGTTTCATCAATTCACTAAAACCAAACTAGAGCTTTCACTTGCCGACAAGCAAGTGAACCTCGGGATAAATTATGTGTCAATTGGCTCTTTGGTTTTCACTTGGTGATCATGTATTGTCTCTTGCCACATCGGTAAACCCCTCTCTACCTCTCTTGCTTTACTTCTTTTTTACTTGTTGTAGAGGTAGTTTGAGTAGTGTAGCTCTCTTGCTAGTTAATTGTTTAGCTAGCAAGTTAGTTGAGTAGCTTGGTTAGCTTCTACTTAGTTGTTAGCTAGCTCAACTAGAGTAGCTTTAGTGACTTAGTTTTGAGTGTGCCTTAGTGATCTTATTTCACTAGAATTATTGGAATAGGTGGCTTGCAACCCTTGTAGAGCTAGAGCAAAAAGCTTCGTTTATTAATTTTCTAACACTTGCTCTAGTGTTTTGTAGAAAATTTTATCAGGCTATTCACCCCCTCTAGCCATTAGAACCTTTCAGGTACACGGAAGCATACTCGATGGGTATAACCCTTGAGCCCCCAAGCGATCCTAGTTGGATCATCAGGGGGTCTGTCGGTCGGGAGTCTCTCTCCCGAGGACTTAGAATACCCCTATGTTTGACTCTCATCAATGGGTATTCAATATGTGTGACTTGTGATATCATATTGAATTCGATAATGTGATGGCATGATCTCCTAGGACTATCACATTATGGTTTGATTATGTGGATTTCCCTTCACGGAAATCGTGGATTGTTCAATAGCCAAATCCATTTTGTACTCCATTGCAAATTGGACCATAATGCCCAAATAGGATGAATATTCTTGGTATCTAGGGTTGGTATGGGGGTATTATGGTCCTCTAGATATAAAAAGGCATTATAAATAGTGCCTTCTAATGAATAAAGAGGGAGGAGGAAGCATTTTGAAAGATCCAACACTCGCATTTACTTTCGCTTAGTGTTAGATATTCATCACTATGTATGCGTAGGCCCTCGTGTATGAGTGGTAATAATATCTAGATTCAGAGGAGATGTCCAAACCATACATAAATTTCATCGATCAAAGCGTGATTGACTGAGTAAGCGCCTAAATGGTTACTTACGTAGTTAAGGCAAACATGTACATCTTCAAACTCATTGTATATAGAGGCTTCTTCAAGGTTGTGATCACCCCATTCCTAAAACTGACCGACAAACAACAACCCTCACCATGGTGTTCAACATGGGTCACTTGTACTTAATCAACTTCCTCCTCGACAACATATGTCATGTCTTCAAAAATACTAAGCACAACAGTAGCAGTCACCTTGAGTACCCTAGTGCCTACAAACTACATGGCTCATACGATAACAACCAATTGTTCCTATGCCAACTACCATTTCACCATGGTGGTGGTGAGCACTGACGAGAGTCAAACATAGGGTACGCTAAGTCCCTAAGGGAGGGAGAGCTGACCGACGGACACCCCGATCAATCTCCCAGATCGCCCGGAGGCTCAGGATATACCCATCGGGTATGCTCGTGCGCACCTTCTGGAAGGAGTCGAGGAGAGCCTAAGCATGCCCATGGCCATTGCTCGAGGCTTGGGGCTCGCTAAGGCCCTAGACTATCGAGCGATGGCAGCCCGAGCCTGACTCCAACCTAGCACATACCCAGGCTAGTGCTTAGGCGAGGAACTGATGTCCCAAGCCATGGGCAACTAACCAGGCTTCTGGCGCCCAGCCGACACGGAGAAGCCATGACATTTGCCCGTTCAATAGGCAGGAGGCCTTGTCAGCGACTTCTTTGACAATGTTGTAATCCCCAATTGGGCACTCCTTAACATGAAGAAAACTATACTGCCAGACATAGGGCTTAGAAGCCTAAACTAGGATAGATCACCGCGTCCCTCTTGTGTTTTTGAGTGTCCAAGCCACCAGAGACCCACACATCGACTTCTGATGAACAACCGTGATGCTCGCCGTGGTTACAAACCCGTGACAAGCACCTATGCCCTCTGTTAGTCATATGATTGCATAGTGCACTGTTATTCCAACTGATCTCAACATGATATCCTAGTGTGGTGGCCCTCTACCACATGATCGTCGCTATATTTAGTCTTCTAAATTCTGTTGGACTAACTAAAATTGTTATTATTTCATATATTATTTTACCGTATTGTATTTTTTGAGTGCTATCGTGGGATTGAAGTTATTTTGTTTTACTGCCATTTACTGGCATGGTTTTATTCCATTCGATATGTATGTGCCGATAAAATACTTAATAAACATAAAATGTCACCAGTATCATTTTGGAGATTGGAAAATTTTCACACCTTCATTGTAGTAGCCATGGCTAAATATCAACATGTTTTGCTCAACTAATGTTTCTAAATGAGTTAAATACATCGTAGGTTCATTAACTTTTGGTGGCGTGTCATTTAGGTCCATCATCTTTCAAACTGTATTTTTAGGTCTATTAACTTTTGGTGGTGTGTCATCTAGGTCCATCAACTTTTAAACTGTATTTTTGGGTCCCTAAGCTTTTTAACTGGTTCACCATAGGTCCATACCCCTTCGTTTAGCGAATAGATCTGACATGGCACGCCAAATAAGCAGCCACCGTGGAGTAAATGATGAGTCCATAGCTCCTCAAGATGTTCATGTAGACTTGTCTAGCAATAATTCAAATGTAGCAGCTGGTAATTCATTAAATATCCTCTGGTCTTAAATTTGGGACTATTATTTTTAAGGATAAATATATTATGGACATGGAGAAATTTACAACTGTTGGACTGTCATCAAAGATATATTATAGAGGTGCCTTATTATTTTGTGGAAAGGAGGAGAAAATGAAGCCAACAAAATACTCATATTCAGATACTCCAAATCTTTACTACGTGAAATTTTTTCAAAAGAGCCCATATTTTTTTAATATAATATTTAATACTATGATAGTAGTATATAAAATAAGTATAACCATATACTCTAAGTGTACTTGCATACTTGACATACATAGTGCCCTAGATGGTCTAGTATGATGATATAATATGTCTACATACACTTCATCGAACCATATATGCCCTAAATATAGAGATATACACATGGGAGTAACTACTCCCTAGGAGTAGGAAAGAATTTCCCATATAAATATATATTTTGTTGGCTTCATTTTCTCCTCCTTTCCACGTAATAATAAGGCACCTCTATAAAATATCTTTGATGACAGCCCAGTAGTTGTAAATTTCTCCATATCCACAATATATTTATCCTTAAAAATAATAGTCCCAAATTTAAGACCAGAGGATATTAATGAATTACAAGCTGCTACATTTGAATTATTGCTAGACAAGTCTCCATGAATATTTTAAGGAGCTATGGAGTCATCACCTACTCCACGGTGGCTGCTTATTTGGAGTGCCATGTCAGATCTATTCGCTAAACGAAGGGGTATGGACCTACGGTGAACCAGTTTAAAAGTTGATGGACCTAGATGACACACCACCAAAAGTTAATGGACCTACGGTACATTTAACTCTTTCTAAATTCACAAAGAAATCCAAAAGGTTTCAAAAACATATTGAGAAATCGGTCTCCTAACCTAGTCATCGACTTCTTTAAAAGTGCCATGTTCACTTGTCTAGTGTCACTTCTTCTATGCACTCTAGACTCACCTTCACGCTAAAATCAATATGGGAGATTAACTCTACACAAGACAACGTACTCAACCTTTATTCATTTATATGGATTTGTATAAGGTACTCACACTTCTTTATGTGGCTAACTTAGTACCTTATTCTTTATGCCATCCTACCAATGTATGTCACTACTTGTCTTCTCCTTAGGTTAGTCCCTACTCAATGAAAGGCACCCTTATTTTGTAGTGTTAAATGACCTATAAGATTGTACCATATGGCACATTACCCACTCTTCTAACAAAATATCTATACTCTATAGTTTTCTTCATTACAAAAATATCTAGTTTTAAAATATTCCATACTCTAGCATGATTAGTATCCTCTTTTTTTCCTATAGTTGTTTGGCATATTTCATATTATATAACTTATGTGACAAGTTTTACTATATCTATTTGGCATATTTGAGAAGCAAGAAATGTTGTTTGGAATGAAGAAAGTTGGTTCCTTAGCTTAGTCCCTACATGGTGAATGGCCCCTATTTGTAGTGTTAAATAACCTCTAGGACGTACCATGTGGCACATTACACACTCTTCTTGACTTCTCCTTAGCTTAGTCCCTACATGGTGAAGGGCACCCCTAGTTGTAGTATTAAATGACCTCTAGGATTGTATCATGTGGCACATTACACACTCTTATCTATACTCTATAATTTTCCTCATCCTTACTAGATATTTTGTGATGCTAAAAATATTAGTTCTAGAATATTTTCATACTCTAGCATGATTAGTATCCTTTTTGTTTGGTTAATTTGACACATTCCATACTCTATAACTTATGTGACAAGATTTACTATATCTGTTTGTTATATTTGGGAAGAAATGTTGTTCAGAACAGAGAAAGTTAGTTCTTTAGCTTAGTCTCTATGAAGGGCACCCTTATTTGTAGTGTAAAATGACCTCTTAGGATGTATCATGTGGCACATCACACACTCTTCTTGACTTATCCTTAACTTATTCCTTACATTGTGAAGGGCACCCTTATTTGTAGTGTTAAATGAGCTATAGGATTGTACCATGTAGCACATTACACACTCTTCTAACAAAATATGTATAACCTATAATTTTCCTCATCCTTACTAGATATTTTTGTGATGCCAAAAATATCTAGTTCTAGAATATTTCATACTCTAGCATGATTAGTGTCCTTTTTGTTTTCTATAACTGTTTTGGCATATTCCATACCCTATAACTTATGACAAGCTTTACTATGTTTGTTTGGCATATTCTGGAAGCAAGAAGTGTTGTTGGGAATGGAGAAAGTTGGTTTCATCCATAGTGCATTGCCGAGAAGGTAAAAGCATATGTAGAAGTGGTATTTTTTGGCACGTGTTTGTACCATACATGCATCTTCTCATAGGTGTGAACCTAATTTATCCATAGTAAAAAGGGTTTTGTCACCGGATGGATGGCTAATGGTTTATGTGGATGTGGCCATTGATGATCATAGGCATTGGTATTGCAATTGGAAAACATTGAGGGTCTTTCATATCCACTTGTTGCTAGAAAATGGATTGAATTACAAATATTTAAATGACATAATGTTTGGTGATTCGTCACGATGTTTACTTTGTAAAGGAGCATAATCTTCATTGATAAATTGTGGCCTTAGATTGCTTAAATCTTGTCAGGAAGATATAGTCTCCTGTAATGGATAGGTACGGTCCCATGTTGGATTGATTATCCAGGAGATAAAATATATTGCATCTAGGACTTCTATCTCAAATGTCCATGTCAATCGGTGGTGTAACTAGGCAGGCCACGTAATTGCTAAAGTAGCTGATCAATATAATGGTCATATTTGGCTTGATGAGGTTCCTGAGCTCATCTGAGCCACCCTATGTAAAGAATGGTTAAATCTTTATAACCTATATAGATGGAACCCACTAAAAATCATTAACTCTTATTTCTCTACTACAACCTTGCTCCATGTTACCTCAAGTTCTTACCTCCGTCATATCATCTTGTTCATTCAAATCTATCCATCCATGTGGCAAAAGAATTGAATAGTCAGTGAGAGTATGTTCATCATCCTCTCACTAACCATTAATTGCTATTTCTATGGTGCACGACGTGACCTCTTTGACTTCCTCACCTATCACTTGACGTCTCACTCTAACGTAGTCTCCTTTACATAGATCCTTTCCAATTCCAATACTATATATGCATGGAACATGTAATGATCTTTGTTAATTAATTTTCGTCATAATGACCTTCATAAAACCATCTCCATTCCTCTCCACTTCCTCTACTTTTTTTTTTGGTAACCGCACTTCCTCCACTCATGCAGGGCCATTGTGCCTTTTAGTTTCTACCATAATACTCAATTTCTTCTCTCTCTCTCTCTCTCTCTCTCTCTCTCTCTCTCTCTCTCTCTCTCTCTCCTCTCTCTCTCTCTCTGTGTATATATATACATATATACATGCACAATGCTCTGAGCTTATGCTTCTTCTCCATGTTGGTTTCTGAATTCTGAAATGACTGATGCTCAACAATTTTGGTTGGTGTCCATCCTAATATTTCTAATATTGTACTGTTTTAAAAACTTGTGGTCTAAGTCTTGGAGCATTGTCTTATGCAGCAAAAAGATGTCATAAGGCAATTCAGATTTGTTAGTGAGGTTTCGTTCATTTGATATCCTTCCTACTGTGAGCACTTTTCAGAATATGACAGACATACCAATTATATGAGGTAACGTCTACAGGTCACCTGATTAGTAATAAAAAATTTCGAACTATATAGTATTATTGCTATGAGTTATATTGTGCAAACTATGGGGGTGTTTGGTAGGGCTCGTCCTGACGGGCTCCTCTATTTTTCACTAAAAAAACGACTCCTTCTACAAAAAGTTTGGTAAGGCTCCTCCGGATGAGCTAGAGCCAGAGTCAGGGAGGAGCCCTACCAAACAGACTCTATATATAATATCTTTTACGCACCCTACCCAAATATTTTCTTAGAAAACTTGCACTTCATATTGGCATGATTATGGTCCCGTTTGGTAGGGCTCCTCTCCGACTCCAACTCCTACGGAGATGCCCTACCAAACGGTTTAGTAGGGGCAGTTTAGAGCTGTTTTTAGTGGAAAAAAAGAGAAACCCTACTAAACGAGACTTAAATCATTTGTCTTTTACAAGATGTCACTTTCTAAACTCTTGCCGCAATGCGTGAGGTATTCACCTAGTTAATATAGTATAATGCTGGCTTTCCAAGAAAAATAACGCGTGGCTATGCCAGCAAGGAACATGGAAATAGGTGGCAGTGATAGGGCATGACCAAGGTCATCAATGTTGGAGGGAAATAAGGGTGTGTTTGGTTGCGGAACGAGGACTTGCATTGTATATATCTTTCATGAGCAGATGCAGGCGGGGTGGAACCGTATTCCAGAAAAGAAGGTGTTCGGTGATGTTGCATGAGAGGATGCAGAAAAACTGAGATGCTATTTGGTTGTTGACGGACCAGTATCCTAAGGGTTCCCTATAGAGCCGACTACTCACCATGGGCTTGGGCCGGCTCACGGTCTGCTTGAAGACACAGAGCATGGTGGCGTGATCTCCAAGTTATCAAGGACCGACCTAGTTGGATTACTAGGAAAGTTAGTCTATTAATAGAACTGGAACTTCTCTGTTATAACTGACTAGGACTAGAACAATACGTCTTGCCCTCTGAACTGTATAAAGAGAGATAGGCGCGCACCCCTTGTACAATAATCAATCATAAACAACAACCCAACATGCCTAACTATACTACGGTATTACGCTATTTAGCGGCCTGAACCAGTATAAATAGTTGTCTTTTAGTTTACTGTTGAGTTCTGCATACGCCGAAGCCCTCCAGTCACTATCCCGGGTAACCTTGTGACGTGTTTCCGGTCATTAAACACCGACAGTTGCCTGCATGAGCAGATACAACTTGTCTAATGAAGCTGACATGTGGGTCCATCCTCTACAACCTGCATCCACCAGGCCAGGCTCTAGAGTGAAGCTCATTTTGGCCACCAGCCAGGATGAGACCGTGTATCTGCATGAGTGGAGTCAAGCTAGAATAGTGGATCCTGGCAACCAAACCAACTTCTATTTCTGCGTATATGGATGAGCTGAGCCAGGATGGGGTGGAAGCGGGCAACCAAACACACCCTAAGTGGCTGGGGAAGAGCGTGGCATAAACATGGGTCATGAATAGGTTGCCGACTCAACTTTTTTTTGTCATGCCATGAATAAGAAACTTTTTTTAACTTTTTTTTGTCATGCCAAGAATAAGAAACTCTTTTATCACAGTAACCGCTGCTTATATTACCATGTAAGGAAAATTTACAGATACGCGTACACATACGAACACATACACAAAGGATACAGGGGAGGATGCTACCCCATACAAACTTCAAAGAGGTACTCAATGAAAACGAAAATTACATGGAAGTCCTTGAGTGCCTCTGTGTCCACCACATTGTCGTCTTTCGCCAGCTTCACCATCAACCATGTCGCCGGAGAAAGCCGAGACGAGCAGTCCCCATCCGTAGGCCTAGGAGAGCACCATCGACCATAGGCTTTGAGAAGAGCTGCAGTGACATCTTGAGATGAACGGGAAGAAGAACCGTGCGAAACATCGGCCGAGGACACACCCCGTGCAGACCCAGGCCTGGATTTGGCCATGCTATTAGAGGCCTAGACAATAGAGAGCCAGACCGTCATACCTGACCAACATAGATGAGCGAGCCTCCAAGCGAGCCTCCCCGCATAGTGCTGCCAACACCATCACCACCGACAGGCAGCCAAAAGTTTCTACACAGGAGTTGCCGAAATCTGAAGCTCCAGATCCGGTCAACCTCCACCTCACAAGCCCATGGCCAGCCCCAGAACAGAAGACTACGAGGTAGATCAGGATGAGGAAGACCTTATTCCACATAAGCTGCGCTGCCTCCACCAAGTGACGCCATTGGGATACGAACCCCAAAAGGAACCTAATCTACACCGCCAGGCAAGGAGACATGGATCCCCCACAAATCCGAGACCAAGAGACCGTCGGAGGCAGAGGGGATCAACGCTCCAGCCCGACAGGAGCAGAGGAAAGTGGATTCTCCCTCTTTTGCCTCTCAGTACTGTAGCTTGGGGAGAGGTTTCAAGAGAGAACCAAAGGAATATCCCTATGAACAGGAAACTTCATAGTAAATTGACAGCCAAACTTTTTTGGACTTAGCTATGACCTATGGAGTCAGACAATATCCAAATTGTATTTTTTAGCTTGTCTAGTATATGTTTTAGGAAAACGTTTGGTAAAATAGCTTAAAAATAGCTTCTCGTGGTTGTTAAAAACAACAAAATGTCTATATATCCTTTTTTAATTTTTCCTTTACATTTTCCTTATTTATTTTACTTTTCCCCTCTTCTCTCCAACTTATCTCTTCTCCACCGCGAGATCTACCGCACATAAGCACACGTCATCTTCTCCGCCTTCTCCGTCCCAATAGAAAGCGGCTCCAGTGGCCATCTCACACGACGACAGGTGCACGTAGCGACGGTCATGGGCTCCAGCGAAAGGGAACGAACCACTCATAGTTGATGGCCACGGGCCCACCAATCCAAGGGTGAAGCGGGATGAAGCTACATTTTTCAGCTCCGTCTTCCACCCTGCCATCTCAGCGTGACTTGGGGGGATCAAACTCAAGATCGCTAGCATCGCATTCCTTACCACAGCGTCTCAAATTACTTATGACCAAGTGGCATTTGTATTTACCTTACTTGTAATTAATATTTGGAACCATAAATAAATTCAAATGAAAAAAATAGTTAACTACAATCCTTTTGTATTTATCTTAGCAAATATTACTATATTGAATATTTTTCAAACTCTAGGATTTGAAGTTTAAGCTCAAAACTCTTTTTCTCCTACTCAAGTTTTAAACACATTTCTACACAACTAAAATACGCTAGCAGCATCGATGCAACAAACTTTCTATAATCTATGTCTATATTAATTTGACTTAGATTTTTCTTCGTTTATTACAAATTTGGTCTTAAATCTAAATTTGCTTTAATAAACTTCAGAAAAAACTAGAAAGTTTTAAAAATCAGGGTGCTACATAAGACGATGGTTTGCCTCTTTCCTTGTCGGCGGCGGCTTCTCGTATTCATGGTGGATGGTAGCGTATCCATGCCTTGTGGGCGCCGTGACTTCACCCCACGGCCCGCCCTGCGTGCCTCCATGGTACCGGATTCTGAAGCAGGCATTCGCGGCTGCTTCCTGCGTGGCGCCGGCAGATTCTCCTCCGTGGTGAAGGATTCGGGTAAGAAGATATCAGGCTTGGAACCTTTCATCGACATCGACGAGGCAAAGCGATTGGCCAAGGAGGTAGAACGGATGCGGTTTCTGCGGCAGATGGCACGGAAGAAGAAACAAAACGATCGGCAGCGGATGCTGCAAGATACCGTCCTCGACTTCGATCCCAAGCAAGGGGGCGAGTACTACACCAGATTTACGTTCGCCGACCTCACAAAATTTGATCTCGACGAGGAGTGTAAGTCCATTCCCATGGGTTTAATTCTGATTAGGTCAATTCCTCTGCTGTGCCCTACCCAGCATTGCCCTCCATGAACAATTACAAAATTTTATTTTGGTTCGGTTGGTTGTTGCTTACACCGTTACACGATCAAAGCATTATACTCTATTCTATGTTAATTTGTTCTTTGAAATATGTTTTGTTTGTCTATTCAAGCAGAGGTCATCACTGTCTGAGTTTCTGTCTCTTGAATAGGCAAGTGCAAGAACTGCCAGCTTGAATCATATTTGTACAAGCCTATCTTGATTCTTTTATTTTATTTTTCACACCACAGCAACCCTTTGTCCAATGAGATTTACTGATGCTGTCTACAAAAATAAGGACGACTATGAGCTATGTGAAGGAATAAACATCTTCTCTGTGAGAATAACCACCTCGGATGTTGGCTTCCCTATCAATGTGTATGGCACTGTCATTGCCAGAGACAGTCTGGACAAGAGGTGTGTTTATCTCTTCAGCCGTGAGAGAGATCAATGCCAACTCATCAACGCTGAGGTATGTACATTGGGCCGATTGGCAACACTATATCTCTAAAAGAACTGCTTGTATGTATGTATTAGGTGTGAGTTAGACAGGGATTGCAAAATTCCACTGGCCTGCAATTGATTTCTATTGATCAACAAAGTAACCACTAGTGGTTAGTTGGTCGATTACCTGTTTGATATTCATCCTTGTTTCTTGTTCTGAATTTATTTTTGGTGCTGAAAGTTGGAAATTTACACGCTACTGATCAATAATCCCCAGAATATTAGACAATCTGTATAGTTTCCAAATGTTACTAAATTGCAGATGGTCAGTATGGAGGGTAAACTTGTGATGTGTTAGTTTTCAAGTCTTTTTGGTAGGCACAATTAGCATCCCAAGGTCCATGAACAACTGGTAGAGAGAACTAGGTGATGCAACATCCTTTGTCTTATGGGATTCCTCGAAATGTTTACACACTGATCCAATTGTTGTCCAATAGAAGTACATTGTTGTTTCTAGGGTGTGGTGTGGATATTGTATGGAACAGAATAAACCTAATGTTAAACATTATTTTATAAAAATTTATGTGAACATAAGTATGTATAATACATTAATGAACTATATTTGAACCCTTTGGCATAATATTTGTTTCTTATATTAGGGAAATTATTTATCACATTTTATTATATCGACATCATGCTTAATGGTACAACCATATGAACCTACAGCATCGTGATACCATATGTAAACTGATCATTAACTGTTTCATCTGTGGTAGTAGTTTACATATGCTAGTTGGCTGTAATCATTCTATTTTGATTACAGCATTATTGTATTCAGAGAAATATAATGTAACACTTAACCTATAATGTAAACTTTTTCGTAGGATGAATCTTTGACCTTGACAGGTCCAAAACGAGTACTCGCACTGATAGGTCCGAACTATGTTGAGATTGATTTGAAGATTAAGGATCATCAAGGGCAGGACAAAGAACTCAGTAAAGGAATGCTATCGATCCGTGGCATAGAGCGTCGACGGTTGAAGCAATGTGTGCTTGAAAGTGACTCTCTTGCTACCAGGCTTAGCACTGTGAATGTGCTGTAAGGAGTTGTGAAAGATGCAATGGAGGGTACTATTGCAATTGAAGTTCTACAATGAGACTTTAATGGGAAAATCACTGCCCAGACCACCAGTATCCTGAACACCATTGTGCTTTACGATAGTCAAGTGGTTGGTGGCATGGCTGGTGATGGCACTGGAGCTATCAAGCTTATGCGATCCGTCGTATCTGTCTATATGAAGGATATGCTGATAATTGTTGCCGAAACCAGTGACGGTAAGTCTAAACAAACCATTGATTTTACTCCCAAGATCATCGGTAGAGAAGAGGAAGTTATGACTGTTGGTGTCACTAAGATGCGCATGAAGGTTGCGTGGTCGATAATGGACTTTTAAGTGAGCTCTTTGCACCTTAAGGTTTGATGATGACAGGATCTGTATGACTCAGTGCAACATCAGAGTAGCGATGGTACGATCATTATTTTTTGGACCCTATAAATAAGTAGTCCCTAACGTGTTGAGCCTGTTATGTTGAATGAACTATTGTGTAACTGCTTGGGCCTGTTGTGTTGAACTATTGGCTAAGATATTGTGCTTTCGCCGCATTATATCATGAACATGTGTGATACTTCTGTGTTTCATCACTTGACTAAATTGTTCTTGTGGATTATTTGGTGTCAGGTGAGTTGCCATCCTTCAAATTCACGCTGTTGTGCAAACAGGAACACCGACTAAATCTGCCATGTCATAAATCTTTTGACAAAAGTGGTACAAAATTAAACTAGAATCTGTGAAAATGTTTCTAGTCTGTTACTCGATCGTCACAGTTGACACAGAAACAATGGGCAATCTCGGAACGGCAAGGCTAGCACCCGGACGTCTGGCCCCATGCCCGCGACTGGACGCAGCTCCCTTTCGACGCACCTGCCACGCCCTATCCCGTCCCCCGCGCGTCTATTGCGCCCACGTAATTCGAGAGCCCACCCGCCGCGCAGGCATCACAACGTCGTGATGGCTCCCGTGCGATGGCGATGGCATAGTCGAGTAGGCCATTAATCGACCAGGAGCGACGCGATGAGGACCCACTCTAGGGCCACGTACGCCAGCGCGTCCTTCGATGGAACGCTGCTGCTACTGCTAGCTTACAGCCGATATCCCGACAGGTGCGTCCTTCGGTGGAACGCTGCTGCTGCTCCCGCGCTAGCTCTCTCTTCCTCGCTCGACCACCCGACATCGAGATCTACTTTTGCAACACTCAGATGAAACAATTGCAACATACGACTTAAACAGATGAAACATTAGAACATACACTTATAACATAGTCATTGTAACATATGCAATATTCAGTTAAAATAATTACAACATACGTTTGAAATAGATGAAACATTTTGTACAAACTCTTGCAACAGACCTCTGAAACACTTACAACATGTGCAACATCCCGTCTGCTTTTGCAACATCCATATGAAATAATTGCAACATACCTCTGAAAGTCTTAAACATCTAAAACACTTGAAACATACATTTACAACATAGGGTAGGTGAAGATCGAGGCTGGTCAATTGTCGTCGTAGTGGGATCCGGCGGCGCACGAGCACCACCAGCACCAGCACCAGTGGCGACGCGCGAGCACAACCACCACCAACACCGTCCTTGGCTCGCCCAGGAAAACAGCGCGCTACGAGAGGGAGCAGGCGGCGTGCGCCCATAGCGAGGAGCGAGCGGTGCGGGTAGGGCGCGCGGTAGCGAGGACGAGCGGCGCAAGTGAGGCGCGTGACGGGTGGGAGAAAAGCAAGCGAGCGAGTGGCACGGGGTGAGGCACGCGGTGGAAGAAAGCAGCGAGACGGACTGAGGCACGGGGCGTCTGTTTGGCGCGGACGCCCATGGCCAAGCATTATCGATCTAGGAAGTTGGAAATCTGAACATACAAGTGAGAGTGTGAGACAAAATTGCAATCCCTGCTCCCTGGCCCCCTTACATCCTGTGTTGATAAAAAAAGGAAAATTAGCTTGGGTTGGGCTGGCTTCAACCGTAGTTGAGTTGGGCTCGTAGTAACGCGTGGCAGAGCCAGAACCTCAATGTGCAGCTGATGGGCCGGTGTTACTCAAAATAAAAAAGTTGATGGGTCGGTGGCTGATCATGAGGCCAATGCGGAGAGATCGAACAAGAGGGGCCTAGGGGCATAAAAGTTCAGCCCAACAAAGCTGCCAGGGCCACCAGCCCACTACTACTAATACTACTAGGCAACAATCCATGATTGTTCCCAGCCCAGGAATGTAGCTTTCGGTGTATAGTACAACAGGATTCTTGTATGTATCTTGTATCTTCATGTATCAAAATCAAATGCATGTAATGTAGCAGCTGTACAGCCGTATCCTAGTTTTTTTTTAGAATTACACGTTGTGTGCATCGACAAATTACACAACTGAATGGCATTTGTGAGCAAAATTTGGTTTTTTAAGTAAAAAACGAAATGCTTGATTGTGTTCCTGAAAACTAGCTTTAGTAGTCCATCGGTATCAAGTATTTCTTCAAGTTTCAACGAACATTTAATATCAACTTTAGTTAAAAAAAAAACTAGTGGTAAAAAATGTAGGGACATATCGTGACTGCCAAAAATGTGGGCCACTAAAATAATGGGTCCAGTACATATATTATTTTATATTTTACATTTAATAAAAAATAAATTTGTAAAATTACTTTTACATACTAACAAAGTTAGGCCAACTAGGATCCACCCCACTTTATTTTTGAGATTAAGGAAAAAAAGAATACGATCCACAACTTAATTTAGCTGATGGACCGAACTGGTTCGACCCCAAAAGAGGCTCAACAAAGGTCATGGGGTCCTGCTCAACCGCAAGATTGCAACTGACATAAACCTATTCGTTAGGTCTGTCAAATACTCATTAGGTTTTCAGATATTCAGCTATTCTTGGTGTAAAAAAAAGTTACTGAATTAACTCACAAGAATTAAGCATCAGGATCATAGTGCAAGTTTATAATCTTTTTTATGGTTTTCTTGTAGATAAAATTTTAGAAAGGAGGGCATGTAGAAGTACTAAGGATTCAGGGACATCTATGTCATTCAAACACATCGTCCTTATTTGTTCTCTACTTGTAGACTGCAGTAAGCTTGGGAAGTTTTATCAGATTTGCCTAGGTACAGGGGTTTACTAATTGAAGAGTTTTGCTTAACCTTATATGTAGTATATTATCACCATGTTTGTGCTTATTGTACCAGTCATGAAAGAGTTTTGCTCCAAGTGTTTCGGATGGATGTTAAGATATATTATACCTTTTTTCTTATGGAGATCATTTTGTCTGATGTTGTACCAGAAACAGTGGTAGAATAGCTCTCAATGTCTACTTTTGAATGCCTTTCAACATGCGCAAATATTTGGGTAGCATGTGACTGTCCCTTATATATGACCCCACAATGTAAGGGAAGAATGTTGTACCAAAATGTTAGCCTCTTATACCCTGGATGTCTTACAGAAATATAATTTTCCGTAGACCTATAAATTAGTATTTAAAGTGTTTTTAGCCTTCAGAATGGAGCCTGCTTCAGACTTTTTGAGCTAAAAAATATTTGCACTTGAAACGATGGGATTAGAATTACTATAACCTAAAATGCCTATCTTGTTGATATCACCTGATCTGTAGTTTCTATGCATTTTGTCTTAAGTTTGCATCTTCGGGGACGGCTGGGCGCCGGAGGTGCCATGGACTACAGCAAGACGCCGCCTGCGCCCTGTGCGACCAGGAAGACGAGACAGCCGATCTCCTACTCGCCTCATGCGTGTTCACACGCGAGGTCTGGCATCGTCTCTTGCGCGAGAGCTAGGGGGTGTCGGGTTCCGCGCACTCAATTTTAGTCTCTGTAATATTGAATATTTAATACAAATTTAGAGTATTAAATATAGATTAATTACAAAACTAACTGCACAGATTGAGACTAATTTGTGAGACGAATCTATTAAACCTAATTAATCCATGATTTGACAATGTGGTGCTACAGTAAATATAGGCTAATGATGAATTAATTAGACTTAATAAATTCATCTCGTAAATTAGTCTCTGTTTGTATATTTAGTTTTATAATTAACTTATGTTTAGTCCTCCTAATTAACATCTGAACGTTTGATATGATACGAACTAAATTTTAATCTCTGTAAGACTGGTGTCAGCAGGCAAGGAGAGCTGTACCAGAGTCCTTCAGACGCGGCTTTGACTCCCTTGAACCGCTCGTCTCGTGGGAGGTCGGGAAGAAGCGCAACAGACTGACGTTCGACAACAACTCCAAGACACCGGCTCAAGTTCTTGCTCTAATCCATGAAGAGGCACTGCTATAGAACTAGTTTGTAGCAACGGCATCTTTTTTTAAGTAGAGGCGGCTCACTCCGCAGCTACCCCTACAGCGCCCCTGCTAGAATCCCACGAGGTCAGCCGCCCCTATAAATGGCACAGTAGGAGCGGCTAGTGATACGAGCCGTCTCTATAAATGGATCGATTTAGAGGAGCGGCTCAATCACCAGCCGCTCCTGCAAATTAGATTTGTAGGGGTGGCTCAGTCACCAACCACGCCTACAAATATTTTCGTGTTTTTTTAAATATTAGATCTACATATTTTTTTTAAGTTTATATATAAATGTATTAAAAACAATTTGCTATATTTGCTCGTACACATACAAAATAACTTGCTGATATATATATATATATATATATATATATATATATATATATATATATATATATATATATATAATGATACATTTTCTTTTTTAAAAAATAAAAATTATGTTTAAAAATTAAAAATTTGAATTTGTGAACTTTGAATTCATTTTAAGACAGAAAATGATCTAAAATAAAAATATTGTAAACATCAAAGTTGTAAAACTCATCAAGATTTATAATTTTCATTCTGATCTTATTTTCATGTGACTTAGTTTGAAAACTTTAAATTTTGAATTTCATAAAATGGCAACTTCAAACAATGTTTTCAAAGAGTAAACAATTTCAGCTAGAGAAGTTCTGAATATAAAAGTTGTATAACTCATCAAGATCTAAAACTTTTATTTTGGTCATTTGTTCATCTGACAAAGTTTTCATATAGTTTATGAAACCATATGATTGAGATGTAAAATTTGTGAATAATGTTCTTATCACTTTGTCGGAAGAACAAATGACCAAAATAAAAGTTTTTGATCTTGATGAGTTATACAACTTTTATATTCATGATTTTTTCAGCTGAAATCATATACTATTCCAAAATATTGTTTGAATTTATTATTTTTAAAAATTCAAATTTTGAATTATTCAAACAAAGTCACATGACAAGATGATCAAAATAAAAGTTGTAGATCTTGATGAGTTCTATAACTTTTATATTCATGAAATTTTTAGTTTAAATCATTTGGTATTTCAAAATCCGGTTTAAAGTTGTAAATTTTTTAAATTTAAAATTTGAATTGTGAAAACTTTGTCACATGAAAAGATGACCAAAATAAAAGTTGTACATCTTAATGAGTTATACAACTTTGATGTTTACAACATTTTTAATTGAGGTTATTTAGTGTCCTAAAATTATATTGGAAATATTAAAATTCAAATTTTCAAAATTTTAAATATGTTTTTTAAGAAGAAAAATAGAATTATATATATACATATCAGCAATTTGTTTTAATTGTTTAAATATATATATATATATATATATATATATATATATATATATATTTCACATATATAGACTAATCCAAATAATTATATATATATAATACAGACTTAATAATTTATATAAATGGAAATATATTTTTAGGGGCGCCTTAATCAGAAACTGCCCCTACTAATTGATTTCTAGGGGCGGCTGATGTTTTAAGCCGCCCCTACAAATCGACCTGAGTATATAAGCACGGACGCTCGGGGGCCGAAATCAACTAAGTCTTGGGCGCTCCCCCCCCCCCCCCCCCCCTCGACGCTGTCGCCTCCCGGCCGCCTCCCCCTCTCCACACCCCTGAGCCGCACCTCGACACCAGTGGGCCGCCACGACGTCACCACATCTTCTCGGTGGCTAGGGTTTCAGATCGAGCCCCCGGTCGGTCGACCCACCGCGCCCCGCTGCCGCCTCCCTGTTGTCTCCCCCTCTGCGTACCCTGAAGCCACAACTCAACACCCCCGGGCCACCACGACGCCCCCACATCTCCACGGCGGCTAGAGTTTGAGATCGAGCCCCCGGCTGGCCGACCCACCGCCGCCACCGCGGCCGCCTCTAGGTCCTACCTCCATCACGCCCCGACGGCTCTAGTGTCCATGCGCGCTACCCCGACGGGTCTGCACTGGTGGCCGTGTCCTCCGGTGGTTCTAGTGTTTGCGCGCGCTACCCCGGTGGGCCTGCACTAGTGGTCGTGTCCTCCGACGTCCACGCCCCCTCTCCCGGCGGCCTGCCCCGGTGTGCTCTAGCGTCGGCGCCCCTTCCCCAGCAGGCTTGCCCCGGTGGCCATGCGTCCGACATGCGCGTGCACCACCATCCCGTGCCCACCACCCCTTTCTTTGTCTAGGTCTTCTGCAGGTATCCCCTATCCCTTCTCCTCCATTCCTGCTCCACTGGTGCTTTCTGATGTGAATGTGGAATTAAGCTTAGTGATGGTCACTAATTGTGGTTACATACATGGAATTTATATAACAGGAATGCTAACTTCATATATAATTCTAATGTGTCTAGTGTTGTCCTTCAACTAGTTTGCAATGCTACTTTTATATAACAGTAATAGATGAATGTCTTAAGTCATGTAATGTTCCTTTGCTTACTCTAATCATAAGTAGCTGGGTAATAGTGGTTTATCATCCTTATAATTAGCTACTCATGCATAGTCTTGTTAGTAGAATAAGTGAAGCACTTGATTACACTTGAATGTTGAAATGGCTGCATGAACAGTTCCTGTTAAGTGGCTAACTTCCATATATTGCTTATCTTAGAATTTCAAGATTTTAGGCCTGCTAATTTAAGAGTTATAGATTTTGCAAGTTCCCAGTCAGTTTCTGTTTTACTTTCTATACAGATCTGATTGATGATGCTTTTCATCATGCTAATCATGTTTATATGAATATGTTGTATACAAAAGTTGTAGCTAACTTCCATGTATTGCTTGTACTAGAATTTCATGATTTTAGGCTTGCTAATTTAAGAGTTATAGATTTTGCATGTTCCCAGTCAGTTTCTGTTTTATTTTCTATATAGATCTGATTGATGATGCTTTTCATCATGCTAATCATGTTTTCTGTGAATATGTTGTATACAAAAGTTGTAGCTAACTTCCATGTATTGCTTGTCCTACAATTTCATGATTTTAGGCCTTCTAATTTAAGAGTTATAGATTTTACAAGTTCCTAGTCAGTTTATATATGCTCCTTTTGACAGGCAGCAACTGCTTTGTTGAGCCTCCTCTCCTACTTCTACTTCTCTCCTCTCCTCTCCTACTACACTTCTACTATTAATCTCCTCTCCTCTCCTACTACTCCTACTTCTACTACTACTCTCCTCTCCTACTCCTACTTCTACTACTACTCTCCTCTCCTCTTCTACTACTCCTACTTCTACTATTTCTACCACTACTCTCCTCTCCTACTACTTCTACTCCTACTACTACTCCAACTCCTCCTCCTACTGCTACTACCCTACTAATACTACTGTGTTTATATATGCTCACTGTTTTTGTTTGGCCTCCTCACCTCTCCTCTACTACTACTTCTACTTCACCACTCCTCTATGTTTGGTAGCAGCTGCTATTTTTTTGGGAACAAGTAGCTGCTTTTTTTTAGCAAACTCTCATCTCATCTCCTTTGTTTTGCCAATGATGAAATTGTCCAACTCTAGAAATTGTCTAGAATATGAGCTGATGATCATAAACTTATGAGGAACTTGGCATCATTATCCACCGCCCCTACTGTCTTTTTCTATATGCTCACTATGTTTATGATGTCTTTATGCTACAAGTTCTTGATTAAATGATGTTTGACATGTTTTTGAGGCCTCTACCACTACTACTACTATACGACCTTGTCTTTTATGATGCCATGATGCTCCAAGTTCTTGATCAAATGATAATTGACATGTTTCTAAGGCATCTACTACTGCTACTACTCATTTTTTATCTATTATTGTTTTTAGATCTTCTAGCATATCTAAAGTCAACTTTCTTGGTTCTATTAGAACAAAACACAAAATGTAATGGACAAGAGATAGTGCAACTCCAAGCCCTGAGCATAGGCTAATCTTTGAAGAGCCAGAACCATAGCACATTACTCAGGAACAGTTCAACAATGAGCTAGACAAGGGTCTAGCAGAGATGTTTACTCAGGATCAGTCCGACGAGGAAGAGGGAGAAGAGGGAAGAGCAGGAGAGGCTGCTGGAGGCGATGACAAAGAAGAAGATGATGATGAAGATGACGATGATGAGGATTCAGAAGAGGCATATAAAAGTCCCAAGGATCCTTTCCCACATGAAGTCATATGAAAGCCAACGAAGGAGGAGCTAGACAAGGATTTTGACCTGAACGAGGTGGTAGGGATAAAGCTTTGCAAATTTTGCTAATGCTTTGATTGTGTTACAATTACTAACACTTTGACCTCTCGTATATATAGGCCCATCCTAAAACTCAAAAAATATGACATCGACATCTGTGACATCTCGTCGGACAAGATAGAGCAGTGGAAGAGAGATCAGAGGCAATAGCCACAGAGTTGGACATTGCCACCTCTGCTCCACAACCCCAAGCCATGGCCATGAACTCAGGTACCAAGCCGAAGAGGAAATGGGGGGATAGAAAAAACAACCAATATCTAGATAACGCATGCTATGTGATCACAGAGGCCGGGCTAGCAGGGGAGATCTGTCAGCTGAAGCAACTCAGAGGACGATTCTATAATGCGATTGGGGCCCTAGTAAGAGATCAGTTGAACCCAGCTATCATCAGCTAGAAAAAAGTACTAGATGAGACAAATAGAGAGCTATGGGAGAAGTTCCTGATGGTCAATTTCTGGTTTCCAAAGGGAAGCCATCAACTGGTAAAACGTCAAGCTATGAAAATAATGAGAGAGTCATTCTGATGTTGGAAGTCAGACCTCAACAAGAACTATATCCAAAAGGGGTTGACTCCCTTCAACGAGTTTGGCCACATAACTCCTAGTCAGTGGGTGAACCTTGTGGCTCAGAAGACTTCACCGGCAGCATTGGCCCTCAATGCCCGTAACACCGAGCTGGCGAAGAAGAACCAACATCACCATCATCTTGGTCCTAGTGGCTAATATGGCAAGGAAGAGTAGTTTAGGAAGATGGAGGAAGAGGCTGCCACATCCGGGTCATTCGACTTGAGTGGGTTGAAGGTGCGCTGAAGGAACTGGATTCTTGGGAGGAGTACTAGTATAGAAGCATCTAGTGGGCTTAAGTTTAATAACCCGGAGACGAAACAGGCAGTATCAAAGATACTAAAATATGCTGAAGACAAGCAGAAGGGCTCATTCAAGCCTTCTAGAGAGAGGGACAAGCTTAGCCTTGCCTTGGGAAACCTCGAGCACGCATGCCACACCAGGGGGCTAGGGAAAAGAACGACCTAGAAGCATGGATTCGAAGAGGACCAACACATGTACAAGAAACATGGCAGAGACGAGAGTCTAATCTTGAGCTCACCATGAAGGCTCTAGTTGCGAAGGCGCTAGAGGAGCAAGGACTATCTTCAGAGTCAAGGACAGTAATGGCGTTGTTGGTTCCTAGTAGCCAAGGTTCCACTACAGCTACAACCCCCGTCGATCGCATATGGGAACCAACTAGTTGTACCTTGGTGGTTGTCATCGGCAGACAAAACACTACAATGGAGGTGGCAAAGGGTGTGGCACATCCTCCTGGCTAGTGGCGGAGGTAGGTATCTGGCGAGCCTTGGTGGCCGCCATACCTAAAAAAATAAAAAATATTGAATATATGTACTATATTTGAAATACATACACATATGTACATGACATGGTCATACACTCATATGGAGGAAAGCTAGATAGGCCTGATGGGCTCCACCTCTGCTAGCTTGATGGGCCTCGGGGCATCGATTAGCAGAAGGCATAGAGGGAAAGGGAAGCTAGCCTAGTCCTCGTCTACTTGCATCTCTTCGATTCTTCCTCTTCGTATTTTGATCTGATCGATCAACGCGGTGGTTCCTAGACAGTGGATGGTGGCATCGGCACGAGAAGCCAAGAACTCAACATGGTGGCCGGCGGATGGCGATGTGAGTTCAACGTGGCTAGTCTGCCATGCCACTGATAGTGGCTATGGCTCTGTGCCTCCGATCCACCTAGCGCCAGCAACGTCAAGTCTACAACTGCTTCAACTACACAATGGGTATGTATTTCCAACAACAAGATTTATTTAGTGAGGTATTTTATGTGCCAATGCTTTACTTTTGGATTATATGATCACATAGTAATATACATATTTCAATAATGTTCTAATGGATCCTTGCATAATTGATAGTTATATTATACATGTTTGACCTTTATAAACCCACCACACCTAGAAATTATTCCTGCCTCTGCCCCTGCTCCTGGCGGCTTGCATCACAATAATAAGATCCCGCCAGACTACACTAGGGTCGAGGTGCATTCTGTGAAGCCCGAGTTCATGCAATGGAAGATAGACCACCCAACTCCCGAGGGACTAATGTTACTCGGAGAAGTAATGAACTAGTTCATCCTCTAGCACAAATGGGACATTGTATTGACTGCTTCTTCACCGCCTATTCAACGTTTGGAGGGACTTTTTGTGGAGGGGGAGATACTTTTACCGTCTCATGACCACCACTTGCATGAGATGCCATATTCTTCCCTGCCTCCTAGCGAGCACGTGCATGAGATGCCACAACCTATGTCGTACTCTTCCTCGCCTCCTAGCGAGCACATGCCTGAGATGTCATAGCCTTCTCCGCTTGTAACGAGCAAGGGCCTCCTAGTGAGCATGTGCCTCCAAAAGAAGTTCATGTACAAGAGGGTGCCCCGCAAGGAGCCAGAAAATCGACAATAGATTCCAATCACCATAAGGCCAATTTATACATCGATAAAAGACATCACGTCGACGTGTAAGTGGTATGCACATGACCAGTTCAAGCCTGAGAACCAAGTCAAAGAAGTCCCACCATCCGAGGAGGCCCTCAGCCGCATCCAAAAACCGACAAAGAGGTATCCAAATGTTGATGACACCAAATGGTCAAAGGATTGCCCGAAAACCTATGAAAGAGACAAGCCCTTCCTACCAAACTGGGACTTCTAGCACCTACCACTTGGAATAAAAAGGTTCCATGATTGGTACTTGCGTGCTCTCTAGACGAAAATACAAATCATACAAGCACGCTTCCCTGTCAACACATTTGGAGGCCCAGATGGGGTAATTGCCTTTGACTTCAATGACATCCGGATAATGTTTCACCTCGGAGAAAAGGAAATGAATCTAGTTCGCACGTGGTGCCTGTAAGTCCTTGTCGTCTTGATGTAATATGATTCTTTGGATTTTGTTGTAACTAACCCACTGTGTCATTTGTAGAATGCAAGTGCACATTTCAAAACAAATGCCAAGTGTGCGATCGGGGTACGTAGACCCTCGATGTATAGCACAACCAAACTTCAATTACGCCAAAGAATGGTCACTGGATGGCAAAGAGCTAGCTGCTGGAAATACCATTGAGGAGAAAAAGGAAATCTGGAACAAGAAAATAAGGGGGGCGGCCCTTAAGACAACGGCGTACATAGCCCTAGCTTTTAAATAATTCCAAAATAACCAAGTTATATGGCTGCCATACAACTTCGAGTAAGTCCAACTATAGACTTAAAACTTTAACAATAAACATTGTTTTGTTGGATGCAAAAGAGCTTATCAGTTTCTATGATTAAATTCATGCAGCCGCCACTAGATTTGTATAGGCGTCGATGTCGGGATGGGCATGGCATGGGTCTTTGATTCAATAGATAAGGACCCCGCAACATACAAAGACTTCATATCGATTCTCAAGACGTATACATATCGACAATCGTCTTATATACCATTAACGTTCACTTTTGGATATTAACAAGTTGCATTTGTTAAATGCATTCGAACAGGGCATACAGGTACTATGTTCAGACTCACAAAGAGACGCATGATCTAGAAAGGAAGCATAACCTATGTCTCAAAACACTATGTGCGGTAAGTGTAACTTACTTAAGTACTCTATTACATTGCTGTCAAAAGCATTACTTAACATTTTTATATGCGAAACACATAGTGCCCCAAGCAGAAGCCCGGGAGTTTACATTATGGATACTACGTATGCAGTATGATGAGTAACACCACTACCTGTAGGAGACACCTCTGTAGGGTAAGTTTGAACCTCTTCAACCTCTTTATATGCTCACTGTTTTTATATATGCTCGTTGTTTTCATATATGCCCACTGTCTTTCGATATGCCCTCTGTTTTTAGATATGCCTAAACTTGTTGTCTTGTAGTGGCAAGATGAGAAAGGTGTGAGAAATGATCCACACAAAGATGATAACCTCTTGGAACTCGTCGGTGACCTTTGCAACTTCATAATGGACCAGATTGTACACGTTAGAGGCATTTACCATGACTGAGCGACCAAATTAGGTAGGAATCCTCAGTACCAACATATTCATGAGTGGGAAAGGCTAGGCTTAGGCTGTTGATTGGACTTATAAATAGAATGTGACATTGGTAATGTTATCAGACTTGTGGAACGGTTCGACTTATGGATTATGTGAATGTAATGATGAATTATATTTGTTCTTGTGATTTGGACTTGTAGTCTTATTGGATATAATGTTCTTGTGCATTATATATGTATATGTATATATCTTCTTGTGAATTAGCTGTTGATATAATGGCCTTGTGTAGCACCCGGTTTTAAGAAACAAAACCAGATACACACCATATATGAGCCCAGGAAGTCAAATCTCACATATAGCTACAAATAAGGGTAATATCATAAGACAATGCTTATTACATAGCGTATTAGTATAAAGAATACAACCTCATAGTATAGACAATGGAAAGACAACTCCGATCTTCAGGTGAAAACTCCAATTCCATAGGGACAACTGAGTGGTTGATCACAAATCTAATTCCTCCAAACTCTAGCAATCTGGTACCCATACGGAATTTTTATCCAAATAATTGAAAAATAAAGCAAGCGTAAGTACATGTCGTACTCAATAAATATAACATGGAGTTCATGAGGCTCAAAAGGCTGACACTAGTTTAACCACGATTAGCTTTTATTGAGTCATGATTTTAGCAATAGGGTGGCAACAAAGTTATCATAAGCCCATAAACACATGATCACGTAAACATGAATAATGAATAGTATAAATAGTATTCATTAGTGAGCATCTTTATCATTAGTATCATTAGTGTTCATCATCATTAACCATTAATGATCATCTATTCCATAAATGTTCCAATGGCCACTTGTGACCGTGATGTACGGCTGATATACCAGTTTTATACTCTGTAGAAGTTGTACACTTTCACTGTGAGTCGTGATTTACCTCTTTCGTCCGAGGTAGCTAATCTCTTGACCCACTTCCAAGGAAGGTCGACAGGGTTCACTATGAAGCCTTTCAAAGGTTCGTCTAACAAGTTAGGGCCATTAGATTCACTCGGCAACACAGATATAGAGCCCCCCCTTCTCGATGGCACAATGACGCGCAGCCTATACACAAGGGGACATAGGCCGCACTATATCCGATTCGGACAAGCCATTCTTACGCCAATAAAGGATAACCACTAACAAGCTACAAAAGGTATCCTCATACTGAGCTAAAGCCAGAGCCATGTAGCCCTCACAGTTGTACTGTAAGTCCCGGATAATCACTTACAAATAAGTCCTTAGGGAGAGGAATCTAGAGCACCATAAAAATAGCCCAATGCTCTAGCCCCCTTATTCCATGTTGCTTAAAAGCATGTTTTAAACAGTTTATTGCATATACCATTAGTCAAGTTAGAAGATCATGACTTTAGTTGAGCACTAGCAAAGCTACCCAATGTAATAACCCAGAGGTATCAAGGTACAAGTACTAAAAGACTAGGATATCCTTAGTGGTAGTCAAGGTAGACACATGCAGCATGAATTAAATGATTAAAGACGTATAGGACAACAAGAAAAATCCATATGCTATACTTGCCTTAAACTCTGATCTTCTTCTAGTCCAAAACTTCAAAGATCTGCTTCTTGATTCATCACGTATAGCTCACCGACTGGACGACAACACACAAACATCCATACACATACATGCATAGCATAAAATTACATCTATATTAGAACAGTACACCAATCAATAAAATATTTGAAAACTAATCTACGTGTTGTTACAAGCACCCAGACACAAAAAGCACGCTAATCGAAGCTATGGTGAGAAAAACGGCTACAAAAAGATTCATCACTTTATAAAATAAATAAATGTAAGCTTGATTTATTTTAGTTAAGCAAAAGCCATGTGAAGTATATTAATTCAGATTAGTCAAATCATCTTTTAATTCAAAAGTCGAGTAATGACTAGTCATATCTTATTAATAAATATGGCAGAATAATTTAAGTTAAATCAAACTTTAAATTCGCAAAGATAAAAGAACACATGAGAATATCTGTTCGAATTATATGTAATGCATGTTTGAGCTAAGCAAATTTAAAACATTTTTTTGTTAGCACTTAAGCATATTAATATTTGCTTATGAAAGACCGTGGTGTAGAACCTATGTTTGCTATACATTTAGAAAACTGGTAGCATGGACACTGATTAATTTAGTATTTTATTTGTAAAACTCAGAAAACATGTGACATGATTGGCCTCGTTCGCTGGTCTAAAACTTGGCTGAAACTGGCTGAAAAACATTGTTCTTGTTGAATTGTTGTGAGAGAAAAACACTGTTCTGGCTGAAAAAATAAGCCGAATAAGTCGAATATGGGGTAAGCCGAACGGGGCCATTATCGCTGCTGGATTACATCTAAATGACGCAAGCACGACATTGATAGTATTTACGGCTAATAAAATAATGGGGCAAGGAAGGCTGGGCTGACCATTGAACATAGGCGTCCTCTGCACGCTAGACATGGCACCAGTTGCAAAGAACTATAGCAGCAGATGCAACGTCCGTCAGGCGGCTCGGCGAGCTCCTGTTGGTGATTCTCGGCAGCTTGATGGAGCTTGCGCTGCATGCCCGACGATGGACGAACGACTCTTCACGTAGGTGTGCCCGTCAGCTGGTGGATCAATGATGTTGATGACTCGTGACTTGTAGATGTCATGGCACCGGGCACCAGATCGGCAGCAGGGGCTTCGGTTAGGCTTGGGCGTCCGTCTTTGCAGAGAAGCTCGGGCGGTGACAGAACACATAAGACTATGTGCAGGCTTTTTTGGAACTGGCCGGCGAACAACTTTGTTCCGTCGTGTCCATGGTGTCGATGCTTATTGCTAGCAGCCTTTGATGTACATGTAGAGGGATGGAACTTTCAGAATTGAATTGCAGCAGATGATTAGCGGTGGCCTTAGGGCTCGGCAAGCAACAAACGCTTGGCTTCCTCTCCTGCTCTGGCAGGGAGAGCATAGCGAGCCATGGCGATCAGGAAAGACGTGTACGTACGTCGAGCAACGGAGCACAGAGCGAATAGAGACAGAGCGCTATGTACGTCGGGTATGGCGACACCGGGTCTTCCTGCGAACCTAGACGCGAGGAGCGGCAAAAGATTCTCCACGTCGGCGAGGCAGCTTCAAAGCTTGGGATGGGAAGGCACGGCCGCGGGCACCCGGTATTTATGGCCAGGAGCAGCTTCGGACGCAAGGCAAGGGAGGAGGCATGAGCGGCACGGAGTCGGCGGCAACGGTCGTGTCCGGCTTGGAAACGATCACGAGGTGGAAGACGATGTGGCTGACATGTGGGGCCGGGCCGTCAGCGTCACAGGGAAGAGAGAGAGCGACCACACGGTGTCCGCGCGTTGCTGGGCCGGCCTGCTTGCTGGGCTGCGGAGAAGAAAACTGGCCGCGCGGACTCGTGGTTGCTACGCCGGCCCATGGGAAGGAAAGGAATAAATAAAATTTTTCTTTTCTATTTTTCAAACCCAATTTCAACTTAAATTCAATTTTTTTTAAAAAAAATTGATCAAACCCAAGCATCATAAAAATAAATATACAGCAGCATGTATGCACCAGCATGTTTCTAAACCTTATAATAAATTTTAATTTCATAAAAATTTTTATTTTCTATGTTTTAATGAGCACAAAAATCCAAAATTAAATCTTTTTAACCCTATTTCAAAAAGAGCAATTTTTAGGGTGTTAAACCTTGTGAATCATATATGTACATATATTCCGGTCAGATTTGAATTTATAAATCTAATTTTTTTTTTGCGGAAAATGGTACTACAGGGGTGGTTCTATATTTGACCGCTCCTACAAATAGAAACTATAGGGACGGTTGGTGTCACAGCCACCCCTATAAATTTAAATTGTAGGGGTGGCTAGTGTTATCAGTCGCCCCTGCAAATCTTTTTGTAGCGGCGGCTCATAACACCAGCCGCATCAACAAATCGATTTGCAGTGACGGCTTGGAAACCGCCCCTACAAATCAATGATTTGTAGAC
Source organism: Miscanthus floridulus (assembly GCF_019320115.1). NCBI lineage: Eukaryota > Viridiplantae > Streptophyta > Magnoliopsida > Poales > Poaceae > Miscanthus > Miscanthus floridulus. The sequence continues at coordinate 15,750,948 of NC_089593.1, read as the reverse complement.
ACGATTGTTTAGGGGCGGTTGGGGAAACCGCTCCTACAAACCATTTCCAACCGCCCCTATAAATCCTGACAGTAGTAGTGAGGCCGACTCCTGAATCGCTGCAGGATTTCGGAGCCTGGCACCGCTGATCGCGGCTGCTGCTTAGGCCGTCAGCTCCCCACTTAGGGTGTGTTTAGTTGGGGAGGTGAAAATTTTTGGGTGTTACATCGGATGTGTCGGAAGGATGTCGGGAGGGGTTTTTTGATACTAATAAAAAAACAAATTACAGAACCCATCAGAAAACTGCGAGACGAATCTAATGATACTAATTAATCAATCATTAGCACATGTGGGTTACTGTAGCACTTTAAGGCTTTTCATGGACTAATTAGGCTTAAAAGATTCGTCTCGCGATTTTGCTGAGAACTGTGCAATTATTTTTTTTCGTCTACATTTAATACTTCATACATATGTTCAAACATGCTCTTTTACTGTAGGAGGCAAAAAAAATTTTTTTGAAAACTAAACACACCCTTATTCGCAAGAGCAATTCCTCGCTTAGTACAACCATCTACCACCACTGTTGAAGCCAAAGATTTGTGTCTGTGTTCAACCCGTTGTATGCCAACGCAACTTGCCGCCGTGCCCTTCGTGTCGTGTATCTATTTTTCTAACTTCTCTTAACGAAAACACGTGCTAAGCACGTTTTTGAAAAAAAAACTTTGCATCTTTGGCTTTGTAAAATTTCGATATATGCATGTCTGTAGGTTAAATGAAAGATAGATGGGAGAAATTTCTTCATGAATTTGATCTGAAAATTCATTTATGTTCAGTTCAGTGCACGTATCTATATATTTCATATGCTGTGCTCTGAACTAATGGGCAAAACAGTACTTTCATATGGGATTCAACTCTTTTTTAAATTGTTTTTATGTTGTAGAGAGGATTGATTAATTTGTATACTGCATTCATGTTCCCAGTTCAGATCATCGACATCACATTCATCTACATTCACTACTACAAGCAGGAAATTTTAGGGGCGGCTGGTGATCCTATTGTAGGGGTGGTTTTGTCAGCCGTCCCGAACGAAGGGTGGCTTTAAGTCCACCCCTACAAATCGGGTTTTTAGGTGCGGTTGAATATTTGTAGGGGCGGCTAGATATCGGCTAGATACTGAGTCGCCCCTACAAATTATTTTTTAGAAATTCGTGAATCCAGGTTGAAAAAAATATGAAATTTTTTTAAGTTGCGCATTTTTACGTGTAAAATCACGCGCTATGCGGCTGTGGGGTTCGAACCCGTCCCTCCTCTAACCACTCTATCCAATACACACTTATGTCTATATCGTATTTTGGTTCCCCACATATTATCCTAAACTGAGCATAAATTAATTGCTTGAAGCCCTAAATGAAATCAAATTAAAAAATTGTCAACTACAAAGTTTTCTAACTTTTTGAGATCTCCAACTTTCATTTTGATAGTTTCTCCATCCGAGGTCATTTACAAAATTTAAATTTCCAATTTAGAAAATTCAAACGTAGTTTTTCATGACAAGATGATTTCAAATGAAAAAAATTGTCAACTACAAAGTTTCATAACTTTTTGAGATCTACAACTTTTTTTACTGTTTGTCCATCTGATATTGTTTAAAAAATTCAAATTTTAAATTTATGGAAATTCAAACATAGTTTTCCTTAACAAGATGATTTCAAATCAAAATGTTGTCAGCTACAAAGTTTCATAACTTTTTGAGATCTACAACTTTCATTTTGGTAGTTCCTCAATCTGAGGTCGTTTACAAAATTTGAATTTCAAATTTTAGAAATTCAAATAAAGTTTTCCTTGACAAGATAATTTCAAATCAAAAAGTTGTCAACTACAAAGTTTCATAACTCTCCAAGATCTACAACTTTTATATTGGTCATTTATTCATCCGACATAGTGGTAGTAACATTAACAATGTTACTACCACTATGTCGGATGAAAAAATGACCACAATAAAAGTTATAGATCTTGATGAGTTATATAACGTTTATGTTCATGACTTTTTCAGCTGAAATCGTTTAGCATTCCAAAATGATGTTTGAAGTTGGTATTTTTTAAAATTCAAAATTCAAATAGATAAAACACGGACATATGAAAAGATGGATAAAATAATAGTTGTAAGAACACAATAAATTGATAGCGCATGATTTTATAATTTTTTAGGAAAAAAATCATCAAATTTGAAGTTAGTATGAGGGAGAAAGACTAGTTACAAGTTTTAGCCAGATATTAAAAAGAGAAATCAGAATTCAACAATTTCAAAATTAAATTTCAAACAACATTTTGAAGTAGTAAATGATTTTAAATGAAAAGGTTGTAAACAACAAAGTTCCATAACTTTTCGAGATCTACAATTTTTATTTTGGTCATTTCTCCATCCGAGGTCGTTTAAAAAAAATCAAATTTTAGTGCTTAATTTTTATTATTCGGCGTCTATTTGTAGGGGATTTGTAGGGACGGCTGGTTACAAATCAGATCATTTGTAGGGGCGGCTCATAATACCAGCAGCCCCTATAAATAGATTTATAGGGACGGCTCATTTGGCCACCATTTGTAGGGGCGGCTCAATATAGAGCCACCCCTAAAAAAAAGATGGCGTTGCTACGAATCATTTTTGTAGTAGTGATTAAATATGCACCCTATGTTGAAGGGGGATAATCGCGGATGGTTGATTTGATTCTTTGATGTATAGCATCAGAGCCGCCCCTAAAAAAGGTAGCGTTGCTATAAATCGTTTTTGTAGCAGTGATTAAATATGCACCCTATGTTGGAGGGGGATAATCGCGAATGGTTGATTTGATTCTTTGATGTATAGCATCAGAGCCGTCCCTAAAAAAAGATAGCATTGCTACAAATTGTTTTTGTAGTAGTGATTAAATATGCACCCTATGTTGGAGGGGGATAATCGTGAATGGCTGATTTGATTCTTTGATGTATAGCATCAATCACTACTGGACGCAGGGTCTTTGCCGAGGGCCTGACGCCCTCGGCAAAGGCTCTTCAGCCGTCGGCGAAGGATTTGCCGAGGGCAGCTCTCGGTGAAGAACCCTCGGAAAAAAAAACGTCGGCGAAGGAGTCTTTGCCGAGGGCCTTTTATCGGGCACTCGGCAAAGTATTTGCCGAGGGCTATCGGTGGCCCTCGGCAAAGTAAAGTAGCCGTTAGATACGCGGTTATTTTCCACGGCGTCTTTGCCGAGGGCTGACATACAGGCCCTCGGCAAAGAGCTTTTTTTTCGAATTTATTTGCCGAGAGCTATACCGCAGGGCCCTCGGCAAAGACCTATTTTCTTTTTTTTCTCGGAATTTCTTTGCCGAGAGCTATATCGAAGGCCCTCGGCAAAGACCTACGTTTTTATTTTTGTCTCGGAATTTCTTTACCGTGGGCTGTGTTCAAAACCCTCGGCAAAGACCTACTTTTTAATTTTTCCTGGGAATTTCTTTGTCGAGGGCTATGGTTAAGGCCCTCGGCAAAGACCTGTTTTTAATTTTTCCTAGGAATTTCTTTGCCGAGGGCTATGGTCAAGGCCCTCGGCAAAGACCAGTGAAAATTTTCAACATTCCACCTGTTTCTTGCTTTCCATGCAGACAATATATATATATATATATATATATATATATATATATATATATATATATATATATATATATATATACAACAGCAGAAATATCCCACAAATATCACAATCATCACATATATCTCACAAATATCACATATATCTCACAGATATCACATAGATCATCACATGTATCATCACAAGTCCAAATTCAACAATTCCATAAGTCCACAATCTAACTCAAGTGTCAAGTCCACAAGTTCAAATCCGACTGAGGCTGGCCAACCTCTCCAACCGTCTGGCCTCTGCGTCACCAACCTTCCCAACCGTCTTGCCTCTGCGTCGAGGGTGGTGTAACGAAGCCTCCAGAATCAGGTGACGCACGAGGGGGGTTATTGGAACCCGCCGACTGAGGCTGCACAAACAATTATATGCTTATGTGAGATTGCAATAATTATTCTAGGACTACAGTTTTAGTATTTAGACAGAAACCTATCAAATTTTTTATAGCTAGTGTTGTCTGGGTTTCTATGTCATACAAGCAAATCAGTAGCTAGTGTTCTCTGGGTTTCTATGTCACACAAGCGAGAAGTGAACTTTAACGCTTACAGGAGTAGCTGCAAACGCGTGCGGCACCTAAGGCGGAGGAGCTGACATCTGCACAGGCACACCCGTCTTCTGCCCAAGAGCTTGCATGATTTGCATCATTTCTGCAATCCTGACCTCCTGGGCCTCCCGAGCGGCCTGCTCAGCCTCCAGCCGAGCAGTGAGGGCCGTGATCTGCGCCGTCTTCTCGTTGTTCTGGGCCTGCAATATTGCACTCCAATATTTCAGTAATGCAAATCTAACTCAAGTGTGAGAATATTAATTTACGACGAGTAAAACAAGAATTACCTCGAGCGCATCGACCCGCTGCAGTGTCGGAGTAGGCCGTGAGCGTATGGGCTGGCTGGAACTCGTGCTCTGTGCTCGGAGCTGGCTCAGAGTGGGAACAGTGGTGGGTCGATGGCGGCATTCGCAATCCACGTCCGGCCGTGCTTCCTGCCGCCACCGAGCCTCATGATGGCCTCGGCATCAATGGGCTCGGTGCGGACGTCGTACTCTGGCCCGTGCCGCTGCTGTACCGCCGACGTGTACTCCTGGACTTTAGTGTACACGTTAGGGTCGGAGTATGCCTCGCGAGGGGCAGCCGGGTCCCAGGTGACGTCGCTGGCCACCCTGGTCTGGTGGGACATAGCCCACGCCGTGAACATCGAGACATCCTCGTCCGGGTGCGCAGCCTCCTGCGAGAAAGGCGGCAGGTGGTGAGCAATCAGGCATACGTTAAGCGTGAAACTAAATAGAAGAAAAATCACTTACATATGCCGATTTGAATCCGGGGAGACTCCTGCTGCCTTGATGGTGAGTGGCAGCTGGCCTGAGCATACGCAGTGCCCGCTGAGACTCGTGCTTCTCTATGTAGGCCGGCGTGAACCACCTAGCCACGATCATTGTCCAGGCGTCGGCATGCGCTCGGCACCACCAGGGAATCACCTACAAGTCAACGAGTGTTTGACATATATGAAGATGAAATTGAACATATTTAATTCAAAAAACAAAACAATATCAATGTTATTCATGTACCTCAAGGTACTGCTCCTGTGTCAGCGTCATCTGTCGAGCCTCCCTCTTGGTGACTGTCATTCTACGAGCCGACGCGTAGTAGTCTATGTGGGCCTGGACGCGCGCCTCGTGAAACATGTCGGTGACATACTTCCTACAGGCTGCATGCGCCACACGATCAGCGAGGCCCTCGGTTCCTTCTTCGGCCCTGAAAAACCTCTGCATAAAAGATGATATATCCAATCGTTATTTGAAAAAAATAGAATTCAATGTGAAGGATTGATTAATGTTGTGCGAGAGGAACTTACCCAAAACTCAGCAAGTATCCGCTCCTGCTTGTTGCGGTACTGGTCGTCCTCGCCCAGGGCGTACCTGTCCCACGTGTAGGCTGGCTCTCGGGCCTCCGACGGCAACTCCACAATGCCGGGGAACCACTTCCGGCACAACACACCCAAGACGGTCGCGGGAGAGCGCAGAGGAGTACCTGACAACACCTCCCAAGCCCTGCACAAGTAAGAAGAAAATTTATCAGTTTCTCTTTCGATTTCAAACATATCATATGAAGTAGTTGTGATATCATTTATATTTACTTACTTGGGCGGCACAGGGCGAAGCACTAGACGGTTCTGAGGAAGCGGAAACGAAGGGAGCGTCGCCGGGCCTCGCTGGTAGACACCCGACGCCTCGCCTCCCTCATGAGGATTGAACCAGTGGCATTTGAACATGACAGGTTTAAGAGGTTTGTCACCATCAAATTCTAGTTGGTAGATCTCCTCAACTCTTCCATGGTAGTCGAGACCATCAGTGCCAGGCGTACAAACTCCGCTATTTGTGGTTTTCCGATTGGGCCGGGTTTGCTCGTATCTTGTTGTGTGGAAACGATAACCATTCACGTCATATCCGGTAAATGACTTCACCCTAGCTTGGCAGCCGTTCGCAACTTGTTTCAACTCATCACTCATGGATGAATCGGTCTGGGCCTGCAAGCTCAAACATGATAGATCGTTATATTCGAATATCGAATGTACAAGCTAAATTGGACATTACCTTTCGTTTAAACCAAGAAATGAAATCAGGCCTATCCGCTCCCGCGCCCCGCGATAGAAGGGTGTCTTGTTCCTGTGGGGTAGGATCCCTAGGTTCATGCCAGGATTCACGAACAAATTCCCTGTTGGAGCGAGAATCAATAGGGTTGGACGTTGAATAGTAACGGCGTATTGAAACAAGATCATTGAGAACTTACTTGATGAAAGGTTGCACCTCAGTAAGGTTATTCAACACGTATAACATGATACTGCGCCACTCTTTATTTGTCAAGATCATAACGGTCGATCCACTTGCGCTACCGAGTTGTCCTTGGAAAAGGCCGAGGGTCGATTCATTTTCATCAGCATTGTAACGAGGGAGTGGATTTTGATTGCTAGGAAGGTTCGGCTTGTAGTACAGCGTTGTGAAGTTTGCCACCTCCTCCCGTAGGTATGCCTCTGCAACGGAAGCCTCAATTCTGGCTTTATTTGTACATTTCTTGCGAACAGTCTTTAGTCCTCTCTCGACTGGAAAGCACCAACGAAACTGCACAGCCCCCCCCCCCAAACGTACTTCAGTGGGAAGGTGCACGATCAGATGCTGCATCGACAAGAAAAAGCTGGGTGGGAAGATCTTCTCCAGCTTACAGACCAACACAGGTGCCACCTTTTCCAATTCCATAGCGATGTTCCGAGATATCTCCTTAGCACACAGCAGGTGAAAGAAATAGCTCAACTCTGCCAACACTTTCCAGACATGCTCAGGGACGTAGCCTCGGACCATTGCAGGGAGAAGCCGCTCAATCCATATATGGTCTGCTTGTCCACCCTTCTCCTGTTGTCACAGTGGCTGCACGGACACCAAACTAGAGAATGCCCTTTAGCTACACCCTCACCAAATGCATGTTTCAAGAAGTCATCTGTCCTCTTCACCCAATCCACGTCGTAATCGTTTCGACTTCTTCGCCCCGTGTACATCCACTAACGGTCCTCCATCCTTTGACAAATACATCACCGAGTAACGTAACCATCAACTGCACCTAGCCGGTGTTCCTACTGTCTAATAGGTGAGGATAGATCCTAATCCCACCCGCGTATGCGTAGATGAGGTCAGTTTCCATGCTCCGCTCCTATCCAAGACAGAATTTCGGCAGCACCTCTCCGATGTTCTCCCAATACACGTCCTGCAAAGAAGTTTGTGTATTCGGAGAACAATGGGGAGGTGCTGCCGAAATTCTGGCTCGGATCGGAGCGGAGCATGGAAACTGACCTCATCTACGCATACGCGGGCTGTCCAAAAAATGTGGACAATCCGAAACAGATACGGTCAGATACACACAGTGATCTGCATGCCTCCAACCGTATCTCTTTCGGACGGGAGACGCCTAACTGGTTTACGCAGTCTACGACAAAGATACAGGAGTAGATGTTGTTTATACCTAAGGTGGCGGTGGAGACAGGGTAGCGGGGCAGTGGAGAGTCGCAGCGCCGACGAGGACGATCGACTACTCTGAAGCTCCTTTGACGTCCTCTGCTCTGCAAAAAAAAGGGTATAAGTTAAAAATTTCGGCAGAACCTCCCCTGTACGGGGAGGTTTCCAAAACCTGCAAAAAAAATCGGCTCGATGGCCAACACCCACATTCACGGCACAAAGGCCGACACATCAACAATGGGAGGCACGAAGGCCATCCACATCAAAAAACGGCGCGATGGCCGACAACCCATGGTTTTACCTTCTACTCGACCGAGGGACGGGGAAGTGAAGGTGATGGCAAGGTCGTCCAGACGAGGCCGTTATCCAGAACCACCTGCATTGCATGCCCAAGTAATTGCTTCAAAACATGACCCGCTTAGATGAATAAAACAAGTGCAACTGCAGAAAAGTACTGAACCAGTAAATCCTAAATTTTCCGGGCTGTAAGTAAGCACATTACACTTTTCTCTTCCTATAGGAGTTAATTCCATTCATACTTAATAGCGAGCATAAATGTTGTTATTCAGATTTTGCTAAGCTTTGTAGTAGAATCATTTCAAACGTCCCTTTACGGATCAGTTATGCAGAAATAATCATTAGTTCACTAGCAACAAAGACTAATCCATGCAAAAGCAATACAATGATGCGCAATAACAACATTTCAAGGTTTCAGGTCAAGATTGCGAAATCAAGGTGACTTTGTAAAGAAGAGACTGGGGAGGGAGCAGAGGCACCGAACCTTCCGGGCGACGACGGCGGAGGACGCGGCCGGGGCGGCGGCGGGCCGTGGGCAGGCGACGGGGCGAGACGACAGGAGAGGAGGAAACGGGGGGCGACGGGGGAGGGGCGGCGGCGGCCTGCGCGGTGGCGGCGGGCGAGCGCGCGGCGGCCGAGCGCGCGGTGGCGTGCGCGGCGGCGGCGGCGGGCGAGTGGCGGCTCGGGCGGGCGCGGCTTGGGATAAGGCCGCCCGCCCGGCCGTTCCCTTTTTTATATGGGGTCCCCTCTTTGCCGAGGGCCTAGATCCAGAGCCCTCGGCAAAGATTTTTTTATTTTTTTTATTTAATTTCTTTGCCGAGGGCCAACATCCAAGGCCCTCGGCAAAGATGTTTTCTTTTTATTTCCGCCGGCGCCATCCCGTTCAAAATATTTGCCGAGGGCCTGTACAACGGGCCCTCGGCAAAGAGTTTTATTTTTTTATTTCCAAATTCTTTGCCGAGGGCCTAACGCCGAGCCCTCGGCAAAGGCTGACGGCCGGTGCCGCCGTCACGCTCGGCCGAGGTCGCCGAGAGGCGGTACTGTGCCGAGGGCCCGGCCCTCGGCAAAGGTGGGCCTTTGCCGTGGGCCGTTGATTGCCGAGGGTCCGGCCCTCGGCGAACGAGCCGTTGCCGAGGGCTAAGCTTCGCCGAGGGCGGCCCTCGGCAAAGAAAGGATTTGCCGAGTGCCCGAAATTAGGCCCTCGGCAAAGTCTTTTGCCCTCGGCAATGTTGCTGTTTCCAGTAGTGAATTAGACGGATCACTCCACCGAATTCTTGTACCGTAGCAATGCACGGCCGTTCATCAAGTTCAAACAAAGCAAATGACTGGAATAAAAGAAAATCTCTGAACATCTGATGAGCTAAAGCCTACAGCACGCAATACTCAAGATGTGTAACAGTTGTGTGTCAGCTGGTCTCGTCGCCAACGGATCAGAATCAGATATCAATATCACAAATAAACGCTTAAAAACGAAATATATATGTAGCGCGCGAGCACCAGGGGATACATTGCAGGCACGTCTACCATTTTGTTTTATGTGTGGCACCTGGTCTGATGCTGTGAAGCTGTCCAGCGGTGCCAGCAGCTAGCTGGAAGTAAAGCAAATCAGAAAAAGGATCATCAGAAGAAGTGAAAGGGAAAAAAAAAGGAAAAATAGAAGTACTACTCTGTATATATACTGGAAATAATCCACATGCGAAGAATCATCAGAAAAGATACACAATAGAAGCGGAAGCAAAAAGAAAGAAACAAGAAGTATTATCCTAGCAGTAATGCACATGCGTGCGATGCATGCCCCGGCCACTCATCACGTCGTTGTCCGCGGAAATACACTTGTACTGGTATAAATAGAGCGCAGCTCCTGCTTCTCCAAACCACGAAGACGCACGCAACCATATCTATCCCTAGCTAGCAGCTCTTTCTCAGCTAAAACCTAGCTAGAGCTCAGCAGCCCCGAGAGCTAGCTACCAGCTGCTACGTAGGTGTCGTCGTCGACGTCCATGGGGTCCATGGGGAGGGCACTACCGGCCACCGTCGACGAGATCAGGCGTGCGCAGCGCGCGGATGGTCCGGCCGCCGTGCTCGGCATCGGCACGGCGAACCCGCCGACGTGCATGGCCCAGGACGACTACCCCGACTACTACTTCCGCGTCACCAACAGCGAGCACCTCACCGATCTCAAGGCCAAGCTCACCAGGATCTGCAACAACAAGAAGTCCGGCATCAGGCAGCGCTACTTGCACCTCGACGAGGAGCTGCTGGCCGCCAACCCGGACTTCATCGACCGCACGCGGCCGTCGCTGGACGCGCGCGTGGAGATGGCCTCCGCCGCCGTCCCGGAGCTGGCCGCGGCCGCGGCCGCCAAGGCCATCGCGGAGTGGGGCTGCCCGGCCACCGACATCACCCACCTCGTCTTCAGCACCTACTCCGGCGCGCGCGCCCCGAGCGCCGACCGCCGCCTCGCCTCCCTGCTGGGCCTCCGCCCCACGGTGTCCCGCACCATCCTCAACCTCCACGGCTGCTACGGCGGGGGGCGGTCGCTCCAGCTCGCCAAGGAGCTCGCGGAGAACAACCGCGGCGCGCGCGTCCTCGTCGCCTGCTCCGAGATCACGCTCATCGCCTTCTACGGGCCCGAGGGAGGCTGCGTCGACAACATCATCGGCCAGACCCTGTTCGGCGACGGTGCCGGCGCCGTCATCGTCGGCGCCGACCCCGTCGCCCCCGTCGAGCGCCCGCTGTTTGAGATGGTGTTCGCGTCGCAGACCACGATACCGGAGACCGAGGACGCCATCTCCATGCAGATCAGCAAATGCGGCATGGAGTACCACCTCTCCAGCCAGGTGCCCCGCCTGCTGGGGTGCAACGTGGAACGCTGCCTTGTCGACGCGTTCCGCACGCTCGGCGTCAGCGCAGCATGGAATGACCTTTTTTGGGCGATCCATCCCGGCGGTCGTGCCATCCTAGACAACATCGAGGAAGTGCTCGGTCTGGAGGACGGGAAACTGGCGGCGAGTCGCCACGTGCTCAGCGAGTTTGGCAACATGAGTGGCACCACGGTGATCTTCGTGCTCGATGAGTTGCGCCGCCGTCGGGCAGCGGCGGCCAAGCAGGGAGGGGAAACGCCGGAGTGGGGAGTCATGATGGCTTTTGGACCTGGAATCACAATCGAGACCATGGTGCTCCACGCCCCTAGCAACCTGAACCTGGAGGGAAATTAACAATTCAAACATCCACCAAAAGGACTATATATATACTTCTACGCGGAATATAAAATATGTTATAAACCTGGTATAGAGGTTGCCCAAGCTAAATAAGGTCCATATAGCCAATTCATGGACCATAAGGTGGAGTGTTAAGTTTGTTCACTAATTATCAGCGTGATATATTGTTGTGTTAATTGTATTATGTATACTTCTATATACCTATATAATAATATTAAAAAGAAAAAAAAATCGGTTCATCATCACTTTGTCCCTCATTCGTCCATTTCGCACTCCCACCATTTTTGTTGTATCCCTTGACCCGATCCCTCTTGTTGATAGATAAAACCTTTGTTGGCACCGCACCACTCTTGTGGTGGATAAGTCGGTCGAGCTCGTATGCATCACGATTCCTCACAGCTCCACGTGCGAGGTGGCTCACTTTCTACCTATCTGAATCGTGTGCACACAATAGCCATGTATTTAAGGCGGATCAACTTTTTATCAATTTCTCATACAGGATTAATCCTTATTTCACTTAGCATTTGTTATAGGCATTGGATTTATTTGATTTAATGGAAATATGGTTGGACCAAGTCCAATTAAATTCAACAAATATAGCTAGCTGTTCAAAATTGACTTAGACGGACCCATACGGCCACACGACAAGTTGTACATCCTATTGTAAGGCATGTACATATTTGCTAGCCTAATTAAAAGGAGAAATTTTCTTCCTCCACTTTTCTGTCTGTCGCTCTCTCTCCTATCCATCTCTCTATAAGAATCCTAGCAGTATGTGATGAATATATAAGAGATAATAAAAGTCCTACTAGGTTTACAGTCCCGTCTGTGGTCCGGACTCACGTCCGGTGCTCATAAGAGTTAGAATGGTACGTGTCCAGGCACACTTCAAAGTCTAATTCTAAGACACACACTACAAGAAAATGGAATATCCTTGGTGGTCAACAGTTTCCTTTAGGGGCGAAATTGAACCCCCAAGGATATATCATTGCCTCAGCAGTTGTATGAAACCTCCAAGGAAATACATGTTCTTGATTGCTAACTCAAACCACCAAGGTAATTATACATTTCCTTGAGTGCGCTATTGGGGGATTTAACTTCACCAAGAAAACCTAGCCCCTGAAACTTTGGAGTTGAAATTGTGATTTCTATAACAAACTTTACTTGCAGGAAAAAGAAGTAAAGCGAAGGTGGAAATTTGACTTCGTCAGAAAGATTCCGTCTTCACTGAAAGGATCTCGTCTTCGCTGGTGAAAAGAAGAAAGCAAGATTAGAAGAAGATAATCAGAGCAAAAATCAACTAAGTCTAGAAGACAAAGACATCAATGAAGTTGATGTACAAAAGTTGGAGAATGAAGACTCAAAAGGGAAAAAAGACCACTTCGCCCTTGTAGTTGAAAAGGGTTGTAACTATTTGAGTTGGGGGTAAAATAGTCATTTTATGTAAAGTACGAAGACTAGGACCCCTATAAATACCCCGTCTAACATGTACAGTACCACCATGGAATGAATACAACTTTGTCTTGTGTTCAAACTTCGATGCTTGTGTAATTTCTTACCTAACATCTGGCGCCCACCGTTTGTGTGTGCTCGAAAACTCCCATGACCACGCGAAGCTAATGGACAGGCCTAACAAGAAAATTACCACTGGGGTAACCGAAGATGACCCACCAACAGTCGAAGACCAAAGCCTCGAAAAAGATACACCCCAAGACCCAAACTCTTCAAAGGCAAGCGAAGCCGAAAAAACAAAGACTCAAAGAATTAGAAGAACAAGTGTTGAGAAAGCAAAAAGAACTTGAAGAATGTCACGCAAGAGCAAGAGAAAAGTATCTAAAACAAAGAATAGAAGAAGCCAAAGCCAATCTTCGAGAACTAAATGAACAACTCCAAAACGCAAGCCACGAAGTTATACATTTAGATGAACCAAATTCAGCAACAAAAGCTTCTCAAGAGAAGAATTCTCAAAAGTCATTCATATCAATTGACACAAGCTCTCCCTTGTCAATAAACTTACAGCTAGCAAAATGGCCCTTGGGGTACAAATTCAACATGATACCAACGTTCGATGGCCAATCTGACCCAAGACAATTTCTGATGAGTTTTGAAGCCACAGTAATTTTTGGAGACGGCGATGAGGCTACATTAGCAAAATCTCTTGTCATGGCACTTGAAGGACCAACACAACAATGGTACTCTTCGCTAAAAGCAAAATACATACATTCATGGGATCAACTTAAAGCAAATTTGCTTGTTGACTTCCAAGGATTCCAACCAGCTGGCCTCACAGACATAGATCTGTTCAATTGCAAGCAACAAATCAAAGAGCCCCTGAGCTAGTACTTCAAAAGATTTATCCAAATTAAGGCACAAATTCTAAACATCCCAGGCAAAATGATGATAATAGCCGCAATCAAAGGACTTCGAGTAGGCCAATGTGCTTCTCATCTTGCCTAAAAAAACCAAGTACAGTTGCAGAGCTTTACAAAGTCATCCAAAAATATTATAAATTGGATGATGATTACAGAAAAAGAATTGAAGAAAAAAACAACTTCAGGGCTCAAATCAAGCAAAGCAACAACAACTTCCATCCTCAAAGACCAAACAACTATGAGCGAAGACCATTTACACCACACAATCAAGTCAATCAAATCGAGAATGACAACAAATCAACAGCTAAAAGTGATTATGCTCACCAAAATTAATACAACCAACAAAGTCAATTCAATGAAAGAACATTTGAAAGAGGTGGCTTTGGCACAAGTGGAAGAGGAGGAAGAGGAAGAGCACCTTTAAAACCTAAAGATATGTACTTCATTATTCATGGCAAAGGGGCTGGACATACATCTAAAATATGTCCTAAAGTAAAGAAAAGCATCGAAGAAGCCCAAGAAGAAAACAAGGCACCAAGCCAGTCAAAAGTTGTCAATCATGTGAGGGAAGAACAGCAAAGTTCTTATCAAACTTATTACCCAAAGCACTATAGACATCCCCAAGCACTACTTCCAGGGCCACCTCCCGCATACAACTATGAACCCCTAGCGATATATCATCCCATGCAAAATCAATGGAGGCAAAATCAATCTCAGCAATCAAATATTCAATTAGCACAACCTAAAGCTTCAGTTGCAAACAACAACCCACAAAACAATTAAGCCAAGCAAGAGAATAACTCCCCATCAGTTTTAGCGGTGAACAATAATGCAATCATCCTAAGCAGAGGAAGAATATTAACAATCACGAGAGAAAATAGCATGGATCGTGAAAATAACAGTTAAAAGAAGAAACTACTTCTGAAGAGTAAATTTAATTTCAATGGAAAGCCCATATAAAAAACAAGAAGGTCTAATCTACCAATCATATTTTCACAAGAAGACCTTCAGCTAAAAGATTACCCACATATGGATGTTATGGTAATCGAAGCAAACATTGATGGTTGGGCAGTCTAAAAATATTGGTTGATGGAGGCAGCTCTGCTGACATTATATTCACATCAACAATTGATGCCGTGAAAATTGATCGCAAAATGTTAGGAAGAGCTAAGCATCCACTCTATGGCTTCGGAGGGGAAAAAATTCCACTCAATTGGAAGAATAATTTTGCCAGTCTCTTTTGGAATAGTAAGCAATGCAAGAACAGAGCAAATAGCATTTGATGTGGTTGACATGTACTATCCATACAATGCACTCTTCGGAAGAGGAACTTTAAATGCATTCGAAGCAGTCATAAGCTACTCATACTTATGCATAAAAATGTCAGCAATAAATGGAGTAATCACAGTACACGGAGACCAAACTGAGGCAAGAAACATTGAAAAAGAATATACTCCATGACAAAAGAATGTTCATGCAATTGTTGAAAAAGAAAAAAAAGAAACAGAAAATGCGAAGCCTCAACTCAAAGCTGAAGCTTGTGAAGAAACAAAAAGAGTACCTCTTGATTCATTAGTCTCAGACAAACAAGTCATCATTGGTACTGGACTTTCTCAAGAAGAAGGGGATAAACTTGTGGAATTTCTTCGAATTAACAAAGATATATTCGCTTGGTCATCAAATGACTTAGGAGGAGTTAGTAGAGACATAATCGAACACAAACTAGACATCGATCCAAAAGTGAGACCAAAAAAGCAAAATTTGAGAAAACTAGTCAAAGACAGAGTTCAGGCTACCAAAGCTGAAGTTCAAAGATTGCTTGATGTAAAAGTTATAAGAGAAGTTCAATTCATAACTTGACTCGCAAATATTGTCATGGTCAGAAAAAAGAATGGAAATAGTGAATGTACATCGATTTCACATACCTCAATAAAGCGTGCCCAAAAGACAATTTCTCACTGCCAAGAATTGACACATTAGTCGATCAAGCAGCTGCAAGTGAAATGCTAAGTTTCTTGGATTGTTTTTCTGGCTATCATCATATTTGGATGAGAAAAGAAGATGAAGAATTCACAAGTTTCATCACCCCATTCGGGGCTTACTGTTTTGTAAGAATGGCAGAGGGGCTTCGCAATGCTGGCAGCACAACATTTATTAGAATAACTTCAATAGTGCTTCACGAATAAATTGGCAAAAACCTACTCAACTACATTGATGACATAGTAGTCAAAAGCAAGAAAAGAGGAGATCACATCGAAGACCTCCAAGAAACATTTACAAATCTCAGGAAAGCAAATTTAAAGTTAAATCCTAAAAAGTGGACCTTCGAAGTTCAAAAGGGTAAAATTCTAGGCTGTATTGTATCAGCAAAAGGAATCGATCCAAACCCAGACAAAGTCTAGGCAATCTTATACATGAAAGTTCCTAAAAATATAAAGGACGTAAAAAAATTGACAGGAAGACTTGCTGCCTTAAACAAGTTCATTTCAAAATTAGCAGAGCGAAGTCTGCCGATATTTCAAGCACTCAGGGGAACAAAAAGAGACTTGGCATGGGGACCTTCGCAACAACATGCATTCAAATAAATAAAACGTTACATGTTAAAGCCAAATACTCTAACCACACTAACCCCAGGGGCTGAATTGCTCCTATATGTCTCAGCAATAGAAAGTGTAGTGAGTGCGGTCTTAGTTGAAGAACCGGAAAATGAACACATAAAAAGACAAGTCTCAGTCTACTTTGTTTCAGCTCTATCTGGCTCAAAAATCTATTACTCGGAAATCAAGAAAATAGCTTACGCGGTTTTAACTGCAACAAGAAAATTGAAGCACTATTTCCAAGCTCACAAAATCAGAGTACCAACAAACTATCCTCTAAAAGAAGTTTTGCAAAATTATAGATCATCTGGAAGATTGGGAAAATAGGCAGCTGAACTATCTCAGCAGTACATCGAATTTCAAAAAAGAACATCAATAAAATCCTTGGCGGTCAACAGTTTTCTTTAGGGGTGAAATTGAACCCCCAAAGATATATCATTGCCTCAGCAGTTGTATGAAACCTCTAAGAAAATGCATGTTCTTGATTGCTAACTCAAACCACCAAGGTAATTATACATTTCCTTGAGTGCGCCATGTTTACTTGAGTGTTATTATCACAAACTGCTAAGGTATTTCCTCATTTCTTTCGTGCTATTCGAAACCATCAAGGCACTTCATATTTCCTTGATGTTGTTACAAACCATCAAGTTAATTCTCATTTCCTTAGGTGTAATTGGAAATCACCAAACAAGTGATAGTTTCTTGGGTGCAAACTCTCAAGTAAATTGTTGTAGCTGCTAAGAAAAAATGTTCAATTTATACGCATTTGCCTTAACTACCAATACCATGGACTCAATGCATTCCTATTAGTTAGACATTGCATATTATAGACACAAATGCTCCCTTGACATGGTTATGAAATTAAATCCGGGTTTTTTTTGGTGCATTAATCCAACAAAAGGTACAATTTTGTGTTGCTATGCATTAGAGAATGCATATTGGCACTTAACTTGAGATGTCTAGTTAGTTTTAAAGCTTGCATGCAACATACTAATATTGTATGAAGGCATAGTTTATATCCAAGTTGTAGAGCTCGAAGAGATATATAACTTTGTAGTTGATGACTTTTCTAAAACTTTTAGTTTAAACTTTTTCCATTTGAAATTATTTAGAGTCTTAAATATTTAATACAAAATCCACTAAAGTGGATAAAAAAGAAAGAAACATCTACTTTTTCATAGATAACTCTGAGATATAGTGGTAAGTGAGTTTCACCTGAAACCTCAGGTCATGAGTTCGTTTTAGGTCATGAGTTTGATTTTTTCCGGTTGTGGCATCCCTGGCAATTCTTACAAATATCTTGGGGTCATGGATCCTCAAGAAAATATATATCCTTGGTGGTTGATACAAATACCTTGGGGTCATTGGAACTCAAGAAAATATATATCATTGGGAGTGTTATATTTCCTTGACGTTGTTAAAAATCTGACCTCGTCTTTGTTTCCTTGGCGGCCAAACCCTTAAGAAAATCATTTGTGGTGGCCGTCCCTAAGGTAATTGAATTTCCTTTGCTCTCTGCCCTTAACGGTCCTTCCCTGAGGGTTAGCTGCCAAGAATAATATTCTTCACGATTTTTATGCTTTTCTTGAGGATTTTCGGCCCTTAAGGACATTCCGTTTTGTGCAGTGATATTGGAACAGACAGTCTGTATATTTTGTTGCAACATACAGGTATGCATATTTGCTATAATATTAAAACAAAGAATTTCTTTGTCTAAATTTTTGTCCTCGGTCTTTCTAGGTCTGTCTATCCCTCCACTCCCTAAGAATAATAATCCTGGCCAGAGTAGTAGTATCATGTCTGTGGCATGAAGTCCTAAACTCGTCTCCCGTGTTCATACAAGTTAGAATAGCGTATATATAAGGTTTTGTTTGTTTCCACTGCTGCGCGCGGCGTGGCACGGCGCAATTAAGCAAGACTCGCTCAGAGCCGCGACGTGAGATTGCTCCGACGTGTGCGCGTTCAATGCTGGGTGTTTGGCGGGCGCAGGTGTCTTCTCGGTTCTCACACGTACAAGGGCCATAGCCCATAGAGATGTACATCGATAATGCTACGTCCGGACGCAGCTTCCCACAGGGCTGCTCGCTTCCGTCCGCGCCCCTTCTCATCTAAAAAAACTCTCTACACAGGGCTGCTCGCCAGGGGTGGTCGCCCAGTAGGGGCTCGCTAGGGGTGGTCGCCTAGCAGGGGGCACTCGCCAGTGCTCGCCCAGGCCACGATAGCAGGTGCTCGCCAGGTGGGCTGCTGTGGCCTCGCGCAAGTGCTCACCCAGGCCGCCGAGCAGGTGCTCGCCCAGAGTCGTGCGGTGCTCGCCACTCTGCTGGGGCACTAGCGAGCTCCATGCGCCGCCGCCGACCTCCGTGCCGGTGTCGAGCTCCGCAATGACCAGCCGCGATGAAAGCGCATGTTGCAAGCTTATGTTTCAAGTGTTTCAGATGTTTCATCTGGATGTTGCATGTGTTTTTATCTAGATATTGCAATAGTGGATCGGGATGTTGCACATGTTGTAATGGCTATACACGTTTGTTGCAAGTGTATGTTCTAAATGTTTCAGCTATTTTTCAGAAGCATGTTGTAAGTGTATGTTTTAAATGTTTTAGTTATTTCAGACGTACGTTACAAGTGTTTTATTTGAATGTTGCATATATTGCAGTGGCTACACATATATTGTAAGCGTATGTTTCATCTATTTTGAACGTATGTAGCATCAAGTCATACATGTTGCAAGTGTTTCATGAGACGTGAGAAGCCGGCACATGCGGTCCCCACGGAGCAGCACGGGCGGGCGAGCAGGCTCAGCAGGCCTAAGAGCCGTGGGTCTCCGGACGTCCCGGAGGCTCGCCACACTGGGCATACATAGTAGACGCAAAACCAAGCACGGCCATAATCATTCCTGAAGGCCATGTGTATAGCTGTGAGTTTGAGGGTTGTAGATTGTAGTTTTGTAGCGGAGGTTACTTCTTGCTTGGCTGCTTGTTTTCTTACTTGATTTGTAGTAATTTATCATTACCTAGAACACTTAGTAACTGATTTCTGATGGTGTCATTGTCTACGACAAGACCGCAAGGCTGAAGCGACAAGTCAGATAGCCACGCGAGGCCTACAAAAGGCCCAACTGGCTTCGGGCCTAAAATCAGCGCCCATGCCAACCCAGTGAGTAAGTTCAGGCCTCACATTTCGGGTTGGACTTGGGCTTGAATGGACCAACCGTGTTTTTTAGTGCAAAAAAAACTGAAAATTATGTTTCGGGCTAAGGTCGAAACATGATTTTTTTTTTGCAACAAAAACTCAGTCTAAGCCCTGTCTGGTAGGGTCAGCAGGTCCTGGCCTGCGGGCTAGACCTGTTTTGGTCATGTCTACCACAAACTTAATGCTTACAAGTTCTCCGTTCCCATTTTCGCTAAGATTCGACCATTTTCAGCGCAAAATGGCAGATATTACCAATCCCTAATAAAAATTAGGATTCGCCATGTACTACTGTTCTAAAGTAGAGTAAAGATAAATAAGGATGAAAAATAGTAGATGTACTATGTCGATTGGCTAGACCTTGTCTCCAATCGGCCATGGCTTTTAAATAGGCAGCTGGTCTTTGCCGTAGAGACTTAGGACTCTTCACACGTAATCCCTCCGTCCCAAAAAGAGTGTTGTTTTTTTACTTTCAGACATCTTGTTTGATTATCCGTCTTATTCAAAATTTTGTATAAATATTATCTATTTTGTTTGACTTGTTTTATCATTAGAGATACTTTAATAATGATTTATTTATTTTATAATTTACACAAAAATTTTGAATAAAACGAACAGTCAAACACGATGTCTGAAAGTAAAAAACGTCACTCTTTTGGAGACGGAGAGAGTACGTACTCTGATGCATATAAAATATTCATCCTCCCTCCCAAAGCCCCGCTCCCGCCCAGATTCTAGCTAGGGTTTCCCCGATCTCCCCTCCTCCCACTCAGCCGGCCGGGCCACCGCCACGATGTTGGAGCTGCGGCTGGGGCAGGGAAGCCTCCTCAAGAAGGTCCTGGAGGCGATCCGCGAGCTGGTCACCGACGCCAACTTCGACTGCTCCGGGACCGGGTTTTCGCTGCAGGCCATGGACTCGAGCCACGTCGCGCTGCTCCTCCGCGCAGAGGGGTTCGAGCACTACCACTGCAACCGCAACCTCTCCATGGGCATGAACCTCAACAACATGGCCAAGATGCTCTGCTGCGCCCGCAACGACGACGACATCATCACCATCAAGGCCGACGACGGCTCCGACACCGTCACCTTCATGTTCGAGTCGCCCAACCAAGGTAAGATCGCGGATTGCGAGATGAAACTGATGGATATTGATAGCGAGCACCTTGGAATCCCGGATTCTGAGTACCAGGCTATCGTCCGCATGCCTTCTGCTAAGTTTATGAGGATCTGCAAGGTCCTCAGCGGCATCGGGGACACTGTCATTATCTCGGTGACTAAGGAGGACGTGAAGTTCTCCACATCTGGACAAATTGGGAGTGGAAACATTGTCTGCAGGCAGAACCAAACTATTGACAAGCCGGAAGAGGCTACCACCATAGAGATGCAGGAGCCAGTTTCCCTGACCTTTGCGCTGAGGTACATGAACTCCTTCACAAAGGCATCTTCACTGTCCGAACAAGTGACTATCAGCCTGTCATCCGAGCTACCAGTGGTGGTCGAGTACAAGATCGCAGAGATGGGTTACATTAGATTTTACCTGGCGCCAAAGATCGAGGAAGATGAGGAGACGAAGCCCTGATGGGCTTGGCTTGTAGCATGTTGCTAGCTTTTCCTCGTCTTCCAACCATGGTTTTTGCATGCTTAGCTATTGTTTGCAAGCAAAAAAGGATGTTATGCGTTTATCTCCTAGGGCAGACTGCATTAACTAATTGTATTTGTGACTGCTCTTGTGAATCCATGGATTTACAGTGAATCTAGATTACTGGGCTTTCCCTTTGAATAAAAAAAATCCTCCTAATCCTCTTGAGTTCGTTTGGCCCTGCAGCTGAGACGTGAGCTACCAGCTAATCCGAGTAGAATTTGAATCCTCTGGGCAAACAATTATTCTGTGCAAAAACTGCAAAATCCTCTCTTGATCCCTCCTTTCTGAGTTTCTTTTATCTTAATTCACACGTATACTCCAGCAGCATGCAACATGCATCAAAGTGGCGCCAGGGTCTCCCGTCTCCGTGCTGGACGTACTCCTGAATGTGCTGTTCATCAGCGCCATCCTTAACTAATCCGCGCATGATATCTTGATCTGTCATTAGACCATACAACTTGATATGACAACGCCAAGTCGCCAGCACTTGCTAATTCTGAAGAACTCCATGCTTCTGCTCCTCATAAATCCTGCTGCTTGAGTAGCTAAGTACAGATTAATCCAAATACTTGTTAATGGTTGATTCATCTTGTTCACTAATTAACCTGGCCATTGGATATATTTCAGGCTTTCATCGGCTAACAAACAAATTAGCTATAAAGCCGAATTTAGCAACAAACCTAGTTGCGGCCAAATTATGGCCTTGTTCGCTTCTCTTATAATCTGTATTTTTTAGCTTGTTTTTTCAGCCGGAACAGTATTTTTCTCTTACAACAAATCAGTCAGAACAGTGTTTTGGCTTGTTTTTTCAGCGAAGCGAACGGGGCCTATAGCATCAACAATGTTGTCGAGCCATCGGTTTTAATGACAAGGCCCTAGAGCCAGTGTTTGCATCAAAAAAATCAAGATCTGGACAGCACATCACTACGGGAGAGCCTGGCTTTGCCGAGTGTCGCCGGCTTTGCCGAGTGCTAAATGCCAAAGTAAATTAAAAGGACATAACTCCCTTGTCCAGAATCTGTTTTGGGTGAACGATAACTGGTAACTCGTTGGAAAGGTAATTACATAAGGTTTTCATCAGGGCAATATTTTGCACATGTTCTGTTCTAGACACGGGGGTAAATCCACGAAGAAGATGCAGCAGCGTGCAGCGAAGGTAATGACAACCAAATCAATGGGCCAACTTATCAAGACCAAGGATCTATGACATAGGATGAAGTCGACCAGTGAGTTCAAAGATAATTAATAAAATTTCTTCACAATTGGCTTTGCCATGATTAATAGGATAAAGTGAAGAAAACGTTGCATGGACATTGTTTTAATCTTGCAACAAGGACAATGCATGTATTGCTTTGAGAATTTAATAAAAGCTTCCTTTATTAAAAAAAAAGACAAAAAATGAGGCGTAGTGTTGTCTACGAGCGCATAGGGAAGCAAAACACAACCTGAATTGTTTTACCCGTAGTGCTAGCACCGTACGTTCGGACGGACGCGAGTGTCCGGACGCCTATGCCTGCTACACGCACAGGCGGGGGACTGCTCACGCCGCTCCCCGTGCTTCTTACTCCCCCTGCACCCCTCCCCTCCCTGCCGCTCCAAGCACTTCCTGGCCTGCTGCGCCTGCACTGTTCTCCTACTTCCCGCACGCACACGGGGACCGCCTACACCGCTGCCGCCATCTCCCTCTGCTTCCTGCTCCCGCCGCCGAGTAGCGCTCCAATGCGCATGCACGACGCCCCAGCAACTATAGTAGGAGGTTGTGGCAGGTGGGGCACATTGCAACATGTGCAGTATCCCGATCTATTTTTGAAACATCTAGATGAAACACTTGCAACATATGTCCGAAATAGCTGAAACACTTGCAACATACATCTGAAACACTTGCAAAAACACTTGAAACACTTGAAAACACATGTGTAGCAATTGCAAAACATATGCAACATCCAGATAAAACACTTACAACATACATATAAACACCTGAAACACTTAAAGCAAACGTTTGCAACATGCATGTTATGCAACATCCAGATTTATTTATGCAACATTCAGATTAAACACTTGAAACATGTCTGAAACACCTGAAACACTCAAAACATACGCTTGCAACATGCACATATTGTCATTGCAACATATGCAACATCCCAGATCTAATTTGACAACATACAGTTGAAACACTTGAAACATCTATCTGAGACGTCTAAAACACTTAAAACACGGCGTCGCCGGCAACCACGACCTACCTGGTGAGGAACTGCAGTAGCCAACAAGCTCGGGTTAGGGGACGTCGAGAACAATGGCCCAGCGTACACCCAGGCGTATATAGGAGCACCGGTGGCGCCCTCCTCCTGGTGGCGTCGGGTGGTGGTGGCGAGAAGAACGCCATAGCCGCAACAGACGAGGTGAGATGGGGGCGTGACGCGAGATGGTGGTGCGGCACGGGATTGCGACGGGCACGACACGGGATAGGGTGCAGTGGAGGATGATTGTGGCGGTGAGGCAGATTGGGCGCGGGTGGAGAGCGCGGTGGAGGCGGGCACTGTGGACGGATGCGCAGAGGAAGCGGCTGCAACGAACGAGAGTGGGGAAATGTTCTACAGGAGAACAAACGAGAGTGGGGAAATGTTCTGCAGGAGAACGAACGAGAGTGGGGAAATGTTCTGCAGGAGTGGAGGAGGCTAGAGGCTGGTTGCCTGGGCCGGTCCGCAGGCCCAGTAAGCGAAGCGTCTGGACGGATAGGACGGACGCCCTGACCCTAACATTATCGTTGTTTTTTACTCGTGGTTGATTAGATTTAGTCTACCTCTTTTCCTTTTCTTTAGGACCACCTTTACATGTGTTCTTTTATTTTCTTTTATCCTTTTTATTTTCTTGTGGCATCAACCTATCGATTGAGCCTAACTAAACCTTTTATGCATAACCCTTTTCATTTACATGTTGTTTTTCTAGTCACTTACAATTGAACCTCATCATTTTGGGTATTTACATATCTATGCCTCGTATTCTAAGCCTCTGGTCCCTCGTGTAGATGTTGGCCTTCAAGTAATCGATCTGGTCCACCCTATGTCTAGGGAGCCAATTTTGTCTTCCATGAGATACTCGTGCCTCATCTTATGGTCACCTCCGACCTTCCTCAACCTTATAATAAATATATATAAAATTAGGTAGCGTGTCTGTACGTTACTACAGGACAACTCAATCTTTTGTACTAAAAACACACGGATCGCAAGATAAGATAACAATAATGTGAAATTTAATACTGACATTAAAATAACATTTAATTCAAAAAGCAAAGTTCGTGAAATTAACACAGTCACGGAGAGCGCGACATCGCAGGCTCACAAACTCAACTGTATAGACTTTTCCGTGATACGGCTAAGATAATATTTTATATCGACAGAAAGAATTCTCTGATATCCATTTCTTTTATGCGTCAATAAATCCATGAATAAATTCCGTTGCATCTCCATTTAATCCTATACACACAGGTTCGAGTATATATGTAGATATTAATGCCTGTCACATGGATAATATTGTGTGCCTTAAAAAATCTCATAAAATCTTAAAACAACGTATGTTATACTCACCGTATAAATATGTGTGGCTTTAAAACTATTCCACACAGACATATATTGTAGAATAGGTGATTGCCCGTGCATTGCAACGGAAAAAAAAACTATACCATGATAATTCAAATTTGAACATGTGTTGTATCATTAAAAAACGACCAACATTCCGTTTATAGCTAATCATCGATATTACATGAGTTCTCACTTAGCATGAACAGTTAGAATATAAAATTTCAAGTTTTAATGTGAACAAACAGAAACATCAAGTCTTGATTGATACAATGAAATTATAGTATAGATAATCATTGGATTAAAGATAATCACATAATCAGACCACTATTGCCATGTAACACCACTGTTTTACAATAAATTGATTGTCGAATCTGACATCCATGGCTCATTTGATCAGGCTGTTAGATGTCTACAATTTTTTGGATAAGAAATGTTGATTTCTTCAAATATATATTCACAAATGTAAATTCACCTTCCAATGAATCAATCTCAAGTTCAGTCTTTTCAATCTCCTTGAAAATGTTTTCCTTCTTACATGTACCGGTCGGGCCGTTTGAATCCCCAGATCAATAATCATCATGTTGGATAAGTTCAACAAGCATGTTCGCAAGGAAATCAACAGGATCATCACCGAGCTGATCTAACTTGATGGCAAATTCATTTTTGAAAGCTTTATCACCAACAAGTATATAAATTTACCCCCTGTACAGCCCATGGTGTAATTGAAAAATTATACAGCTGCTGAAAAATTCTTTTGCACCATTCCTTTGTACCTCTACAAGGGCCCCAAGTGGATCTGCTTCAAGAGAGCACAAATGGTTCAGCTTTGTAATGCAGCAAGTTCGAACTGAAGATTTGTCTTATGGCCAAACTGAACATGTTCCTGCATAAAATTAAAGTGAGGCTGAAACTATGAATGACTGAAGTTGAACAGACTGAACACAAATAAATCAATATAAAGATTGGTTGGTGGCCAAACTGACTGTGTACAGGAAGATGAAAATTCTATACTGCAGAACCATAGAGGTCATCCCATTATTTATATTTATATTCTTATAGTATAGTGCCCGTGCTAATGCTACGGACCATATTAAGTCAAAAGTTAATTCTAGAACAATATTGGTCTCGCGCCGTGCTAACGCTAGTAGTGCGCCATGCTAATGTTCAAACAACTTTGTTTCGGCCTAATCATAGCATCTCTAGTCAATGCCATGTCTAACAGAAGCGTGGCATTAGGCCTGAAATTTCATTTCATTGCAGTTTTTTTTGTCTGTAGCATATCATTACAGTTCATAAACTAAAAGACATTAATAAGTTAACAGGCAGTTATTATAACCCCTCAGGGACCCGATTTAAATCACACCATAGCTGAATTAAACAACTACAGATGGGGCTCCATCCTAGATCAGACCAGAGGTTATGGTCGAAGGATAGACACTTGCAGCAGAAAGAAGCAGCTGTTGTTTACATTGTCAAACAACACTTCCTATTGGTAGGTCTTGAGATCCTCATTGGGGCTACAACTACGTCTATATAATCAGATTAAACTAACATGAGTACATGACCAAAACAGGAAATGTATAATATGTATAGTCACATAAGCCACAGCAAGTCAGACAATTTTTGGCATAAGTAATTTGACGGTAATTCTAGATTGGCATACCACAGATCACATGACAGTGTAAGTTTGTAAAGATACCTACCTAGAGCAAACAATTTTAAAGACCAAAAGATACCCAAAAACAAAAATAAAAGGCAAAATTAAGAGCACTTGCATTATCATCAGAAAAGAATTGTCTTCTCACTCACAGAGCTACCAGCACTGTGTCAGAAGGTGTCCTAAGATTGTTTCGAGGTTTCATCATCTGATACAAAGAAAAAGACAGAGATACAATTCAACAACGTCAAACACCGAGAGATACAGTTAAGGATGTTAAGGATTCAGATGCAGAGATGTCTGTGTATCACTCGCTCGGCAGAAGCCGGCCTTGGATCAAGTGTTGGATTATGCATGAGGATACAATTTTTTTAAAAAAAATAACAAACAGCAATAAGCTCAAGTATTATTGTAACACGCCTGTTGTGAGGTAGGGGGCTGTGGCGAGGGTAGGGGCGGCGGCTATGGAGGAGGACTTGTTCATGCTAAGCTGCTGGAGATTCTCAAGCAAGATAGCAACATTAGCAAGTTCATTGTTCTTGGACTGCATAGCGACCTCTGTTGGCTTCGTCATCTGCAAGTTCATTATTGCCTTTGAACAATACAAATTTTCAATGAAAAATCCATTCCTCCTACGTAGTGAAAAATATCAAATGGAAGTTAAGAGTTCTTGCAGTTACGTAGCTCCAGCAGTGTGATAACAGCACTATCAGAATTTCTTAGTAGTCAAATATGTTGCTATTTAAATCCAAACAAAAAAATAATTGAGATGTCAGGCAAATACTAAATCCTTCGTTGAGATAAGCCTTAGATCATTGAGACATTTGGTCAAGCAGATCTTCTGCGTGGTTATCATTGCATTCAGCCTATTATGTCGAGTGCCCTCACCTTGATTTGTTGTAGACATTGGAAATTAGGGAGTAACGCCATCCAGCAGTGTAATGGCAAGAACGCATCCAGCACCTATAAGGTCCGATGTGTGTGCACTGGAGTTCGACCTCAGGACACGTTAACCGAGCTTGTTGTGCTGGAGATGCGCAACGTCTGGGCGTCAGGCTTGGCTTTGATGCGCCTATGATTTTTGTGCCCTGCAAATGCATAACCCAGTACCAACTCAATTTGCAGTAAACATTAGCAAGACCTGATGTGATTTCCATCCGTCCCAAAACCAGAGAACTGAAACGGGCATCGAATAAATCACAACTGAAAATATATCCGCACCAACACGAACGAAGACTGAAACATGAAACACGCATTGTTTTTGATTCGTGCTGCGTTTTCGTAGACAAATACCACAGCGGACTGGATGGCAAATACAAACTCAAGAACACGGATCCTATCATTGAGGCAACAGAGGACCAGCAATCTCCAGGAAAACACAGGAATAGGCCATCAGACATCCAGAAGGCAGTAAACCATACCTCTTGCCAATCCTTGGTGGAGATTCAGATTTCAGAGATGCAGGCGAGACGGTGGCAGAAGCAGGTTGGCAATCGATGGCTCCCCTTGCCGCCACCGCCGCCGAGCGGCGGAGCAGCTGCCTGGTCTCTCTCCCTCCACAAATCTCACGTGTGCAGACATCGCCCTGGGGGCTCTTGACCGCGCCGAGACACCACCGCCGCCCTGCGCAACCCTAGCCCTACGGCGGGGCGGCCTGAGATGGGCGAATTGATTGGATATTTTTGTTGAACGCGGGGAATGTGACACGGTGTGTACCTTGGTTTTGAGCCTGGTGCTGTGCGACGCAAGCGGGATGCGCGGCGCGGCCTCGGCGTCGGCGAGGCGCGCGTGGAGGGAGGCGGCCTCGTCCCCGGCGGCGGCGGCGGCGTGGACCTAGAGGCGACGCTCGGCATCCATCCAAGCGGCGCGGTGGCCCGCGAAGATCTAGGAGGCGCGAGCGTTGGCGCGGGCGTCCTGGATCGGCGTCAACCAGGCGCGCGTGGAGGGAGCCGGCCTCGTCACCGGTGTATCCGTAGCAACTGCATCAACGCACGGGCACGAAAAAAGTTGCAATCGGGCGCGGGAGCCGGGCAGGTGCATGCGGCAGCGGCGCGATGAGGGTGGACGGAATAGAGCGAGGGGTGCGGGATCCCACAAAGGACACACGGACAAAGGCGGACATGAAACAAAAGTCAATTAAAAAGTATCCATGTTTTTAGGCAGTCCTAATGGTGTATTAAAAAGTATCCTTATTAAATGACTTGCCACGTAGGCAAAACGCTGACATGGCAACGTAATTAATGAAGAAAGAGAGCAAAAATCCTAGAAATGGTTTCCTCATGAAGAAATCAGGTCTTCTCTTGACCCAATGCACCAAGAACCCATGAAATCGTCATTGGGGAGAAACCACCAGTTTCTAGGGGGCTCATGCCGCACTTCCATTGGAGGAAGAAGATAGAGTTGGGAGAGAGAAAGAGAAAATAATTATTACTCATAGAAACCATGGGTTGGAAAGCAGTACTTTTTGGTACGGTATCCTATGTTATAGAAACTACTAATTTTTTTCATTGGGACTGCCCTTAGTTATATGAGATGAAGCATTGGTCAATTTTTAATGGGGGATTATCATTTATTGCAGCTAGCTCTAAATATGGACATGGATTTTATTTTATATTATGGAAATAAAATTGGGCCACCCCAAACTAACCTAGTGTGTGTTTAGTTTACGAATTTTAGGAATTTGGCTACTGTAGTACTTTCGTTTTTATTTGGTAATTAGTGTTTAATCATGGACTAATTAGGCTCAAAACGTTGGTCTCGTAATTTTCAACCAAACTGTGTAATTAGTTTTTTCGTCTACATTTAATGCTCTATGCACGTATCGTAAGATTCAATGTGATGGCTACTATAGCACTTTTTAAGAATTTGGTTGGGAACTAAACAAGCTGCTAATGTATTCAAGTACTTGGGGAAAAAGAGTAAAAATGGAGTAGAAGAGGGGAGGGGATTTCTCCGGAATCTTTCTCCGGAATCTTCTTCCCTTGCATCGTTGTATGGTTGGGCGCTCCACTCCAGAGCTGGGACGTGAGAAAGTGGTGCTGGTGCCAGTGCCACAGCTGCCGGTGGGCCCCGGGGTAGATTCCGCATTGATCCGCGCCTGGTCTTATCCCGTTGGGGCGTTGGGCCAGGGCCCCCGCCCGCGTCAGCATGTCTTCAACATGGAACTTATATATAGGTATCCAATACAAAATGGTAACGAGACATTTAAAATCAGTCTTTAATAGAGTAGTTATATGAGAGATCTATTTTGAGCTGTCTGAAAAACATAATCTAAATATAAACATCTTCTTATATAGAAACTTAAAAGAATTTTTTTATTTTATTATTGAAGAAAATTACGAATATGTATACTTTTTGCTTCAAGCGCTACGAATGAGTCTTATTTTGGGATTGGTTGTTGTTGGAGATAGCCTCCAGCGCGCGTGAGAAAGATTCGCCTCCTACGCGACGCCTCGACCTCGATTCCCCATTGCTTTTCCCCTCCCTTCCCACGCCTCTCGTCTTCTACCTCTCCGGGCTCTCCGACTCTCCCACGGCTCGCCGCACAACAATCAGTGCTCTAGCACCGGCACAGCGCAGGACGGAGCATGGAGATGGACCCGCCGCCGCCCCTGCACGCCGACCGCCGCCGCCGCTGCAGCGAGTACCTGCTCGCGCTGGAGGAGGAGCGACGCAAGATCCAGGTGTTCCAGCGCGAGCTGCCGCTCTGCCTCGACCTCGTCACGCAGAGTGAGTGCTCTCTCTGTCTCACTCTGACTCGCTCACTAACGTAGCAGCCCACGCGCGCGCCAGCTCTCTCGCTCCGCCTCCGCGACGCCGTCGTCTCGTCTCAAGCTTCTTCTCCTGCGCCGTCGGCGCCCGGCGTCGTCCATTCCTTCCATAAAATCTCTACGTACGTGTGTGCTGTGCAGCTATCGAGGGGATGAGGAACCACATGGACAGCATCGTTGGCGGCAGCGAGGAGACGGTCAGCGACCACGGCGGGCCCGTGCTGGAGGAGTTCATGCCGCTCAAGCCCACCCTCTCGTCCTCCTCTTCCGAGGACGACGGCGAAGAGCACGACAGCTCCCACCACCAACGCTCTGCCGGCACGTCTGACGACGGCGTCGATGCCGACAAGAGCGACGAGGCGGCGGCGGGAGATCCGGAGACGGCAGCGGCCAGAGCCAGCAGCGGCAGGCGGCGGTTGCCACAGCCGGAGACCAAGAAGGCCATGCCGGACTGGCTGCAGTCCGTCCAGCTCTGGAGTAACCAACAGCAACAACAACCCTCCCCGCCGCAGCCCCACCAGGATGAGCTGCTGCTGCCGTGCAGGCCGGTGGCGCTCAGTGCCTGCCGGAAGCCCGGGGGCGCGTTCCAGCCGTTCGAGAAGGACAAGGACAAGGAGAAGCCGAAGCAGCGCACCGAGATGCCGCTGCCGGCCTCGTCGTCGGCCACGGCCGCGGCGAGCTCGGCCGTGGTCGGGGACAGCTGTGACCAGGCCGGCGGCGCCACCGACAACGACACGGCGGGGAATACTAATAAGGCGAGCATCAAAGGCGGCGGCAAGGACAAGGAGGCGCAGTCGGCGTCGCAGGCGCCCGGCCGGAAGCCGCGGCGTTGCTGGGCGCCGGAGCTCCACCGCCGGTTCCTGCAGGCGCTGCAGCAGCTCGGCGGGTCCCACGGTTTGTTGCTCTCCCTTATTCTACCACCTCATCACCAACACTTCAAAATCGTGTACAATTAGTCTCTGACACAATAATTAACAATCTAACTAATGTGAGTTAAATTGTTAATAATGGATGCTCATATATGCAGCGGCGACGCCGAAGCAGATCCGGGAGCTCATGAAGGTCGACGGTCTCACCAACGATGAGGTCAAAAGCCATTTGCAGGTCAGTAGCTGCCTCAAAAAAGAGTGTATTTGCAGTTCATAGTACCATCTGTTCTCTTCTCACTCTGCCCTTCATTTTGAACTTGTTGGGACTTCAGAAGTACCGTCTGCACACGAGGCGGCCGAACTCGACGGCGGTCGCGGTCCATAACAGCGGCACCAGCGTCACGCCGCCGGCCGCACCACAGTTCGTCGTGGTGGGAGGCATCTGGGTGCCACCGCCGGAGTACGCTGCCGCCGCTGCGGTGGCAGCGGCGGCGGCACAGCCGCAGCAGGTGCACGACCTACCCGGCGACGCGTCAGGAACGACGACGACAACCGCCAACTAGGTGTACGCTCCGGTGGCGACGACGGCGTTGACGCCCGGACTGCAACCGCCACGTCCGCAGAGGCAGTCGAGTAGCTGCTCCGGCGGGCGGCGCAGCGGGGACGCCTGCTCTGGCTCGCCGGCCGTGTCGTCGTCGTCGCAGACCACCTCTGCGTAATGAACGCCGGCCTCGATCGCCAACTTTGCTTCTCATTTTAGCTTACGTCCAGCGGTACAGAGACACGTAAACTTGAGAGTTCCTTCTTCGTGCTAGCTTTTTACTATTGCTGCATGAATCGTGTATATATATATATACCAGCATTTTGCCCTCTGTTTTTGTGAGTAAGATAAAAGTTACCAAAAAAATAGTAGTGATATGCACCCTGCAGACCTCATTTTGTATGTTGTTGTAGTTAACTTCCTTTGATTGATGCGCTGCACGGTTGGGAAGGATGATCGTGTACTTTGAATCCTTGGACTGAACCCTGTTCGCTTGATCCTATCAGTTATGATACAGTGTTTTTCTCTCATAATAAAACAGCATCAGCCGGCTTATAAGCCACAGAAATGATCAAGCGAACGGAGTGTGAATTGGTTAGCTAGAAATGAAATCGTGCATCTGTATGTCATGTAAATATTAAAGTTCATTTCATATGTTCCTTTTGGTGTTATTGTTGTCCCAGATTCTGCCGGTGTTTTCCCCTCTTCAAAATGAAAGGTATTTTAGATTTATCTTAAGTTTATTTAAATTAACTGAAAAACATAGCAATATTTTCATGGGAAACAATTTTGCAACAACAAACAAATATACTAGTGGAACAATTCGGTGTTATATTTTCCTGTAGACTAGATAAAACTTAAATCAAAATGAGTAAAGTTCATTTGTCACCCTAAACTAGACACAAAGTTTGGAAACTCCAAGAACTCTTATAAATACCCCACCCCAACTTTCAAAACCATGCATATAAATTACCCATTTCAAAATGCTCGTCAATGTGGTTTTGCTAAAAACCTTATATTACATCATACGACCCCAACTCTAAAATCCTTACATCATACGACATCAACTAAAAACCGAACAATTTAACCCCCTCGCAATATTAAAAGTAACTTTCAAGGTAGTCCTTGGATGTGGCATGTGGGTCCTATATGCAAGCATCCTGCCCTCTCTACATGTATCCCTAGATCTTTCTCTCCCCCTCTCTCTCCCACTACTACCCAAATTTGGCCGTCCTCATCATCCTTGTGGTCTCACTAATCCCTGTTAGGTTTTGTCCCACATTGATAATTGATGTTGGAGGAGCAAAACATATATAAAGTAAGGCACTATCATGGTAGCCTTTTGGACGGAGTTAGGCTCAAGGCTATGTTTTGAGCTCTGGTACCAACTTGTGGGTATAGCGGGCGGAGCTCTGCTCGCACTCTAACATCCCCACTAACCTTGCTCACAATGTCGTTGTCGTGTCGAAAATAAAGAGCCATGGCGAGCACTTTCATGTGCTATTGATATTGATCCCGCTATAGAGGCCGCTATTGATCCCACCATAGCGGACACAAGGAAGCCGTGGGGTGCCCTCCCCTTTGCTATTGCCACTGCTCGTGGATCTCCGGCCACCATAGCAGGACAGCAGCTCGTCTCTCTTTTTGAGTGTATAATGTATGGTTTTCAAGTTTAGGGGGGGTTGGGGGGATGGTGCATGCTTCAAAGTTCAAACTCCTACACCAACATCGCATGGCAATCATGAGCTGTTGTCGGTTATCGATAGTTCTTTCATTGAGGTAAGTTTCTAGCCAGCAAAGGATGATAGGGTCAAAGTTTCCAAGGAAAAAAAGGGTAAAATCATGTAATACGTTTTTTTTTTTTACGAAACTGGAGGCAATAATTTATTTAAAATTAAAGACATTACAGAACAAAGCTAAGCAAAGCCAAGAGTACAGGATTCAGGAAACAAAGAACGAAAAGAAGAAAATTAGCCTAATCAAGAAGAAAATTAGCCTAATCAAGAAGAAAATGAGCCAAATCATGTCAATACGTTGGTGGCTGTTACAGAGCGAATATTTGCCAACCCAACGAATATACAAACTTGTACACGGTTCTTTATCAAAAGATATACGATCTCGTATACTACTAACGGCCACTTCGGCGGTGTTGGGGCGGCAGCAGAGTAGGAGTAGGAGTACTCGTCACCACTCACTTGCACCGGCCACCGCCCAGGTTGGGTAGCGATTCCATGGCAACGGGAATGTTTCCCAGGTCGCCTCGAATATCCCGTGCCGCATCTCCCGCTAGCGAGGGCGTGTGACGGAACGGAATCTTTTTTTTTTTGGTCCCGATGGTCCCTTCCGTACAGTACGTCGCCGCCCGCTGGGCGCTGGTGGTGGCCGGATATTCTAGCGGCTTTTCACCGCGCGCAAGGGCCGTCCGTCCGGGTCCCTCTAGCAGGCGTTTCGGGCTGGTTAGTCGTGCTTTTTCGATTAATAAATAGTATTTTTCTTTGACAATAAATCAGTTAACAATATTTTTAGTCGTGTACGAACATGACATGTGTCCTCCTAGGTGGGAAAAAAAAGAAGTGACAGCTAGCCAAACACCGAGTCATGGTAGACAGAATACAAACATGGCTTTAGTATAGGACGCACTACTACGACATAGTTGAAAGATAACATATATCTAGTATGACTAACAATGCTTTTTTCCCCTTTGATTTTGTTGATTGGCATCATGTGTTTATCAATAGATTAATCTTTTTTTTTTGGGGATAGCGGAGGATTTCCGGGTTCAGGCATCATTAAATTAATGAATCGGACCACAGTTATTACAAATCGATAGCAAATATCCCAACAATGAAACATGTAAAACCAAGACACTAAACGTTCTGATATATGTACCAAAGAAAACTACTTCGACCTAATAAAATGAAGGAACTAAAAATCTTCAAATTACTTGGGTACGTATTCATCTTTTTCATGAAATGTTATTCTGTAATGTTGGCATGAGCCAAACTTAACAGTGGGAGAGAAAGAAATCCATCTGCTGCTCGAAACTCTGACCTCCCCAAACGAAGATCCCGGTATATATAAACATCCCCACTTCCACCTACATATGCCGTGGGAATATGCCAGATACGAATAGGTACCCAAGAATCTGAACTGGACAACAGCTAGCCACACACCAATAGAACATATATATATATAACATATAAAAGGTCCTCCAAAGCGACGTCGTCATCGAGGATATGGCTAAAGTCACCACCTTCGATCCGTTTGCCTAGTAGAACAAGGCAAGATTTTCATGTATGGCCTC
Source organism: Miscanthus floridulus (assembly GCF_019320115.1). Lineage (NCBI taxonomy): Eukaryota > Viridiplantae > Streptophyta > Magnoliopsida > Poales > Poaceae > Miscanthus > Miscanthus floridulus. Next base: position 15,716,277 of record NC_089593.1, on the reverse strand, counting down.
AGAGGAGGATAACGACACCTAAAGACATCATCGTCGTTGAGGCTGGTATAGAGAGCCATACATCAGCATTACTTTCGCCGGTGTACGTAGACACGGGGACATGCAAAGCACCCAAAGCTTGAAAGGGTAACGTGGTGTACACAGGACCCAGTACATAACTAGGGTATATACGAAATGTTACCTCCAACGTTCGGATGTTAACTATGAAGACTAAATATAAGCTAATTATAAAATTAATTACATTGATAGAAACTAATTTACGAGATGAATTTATTAAGCCTAATTAATTTATCATTAGCACATGTGTTATTGTAGCACAACGTTGTTAAAATCATAGCCTAATTATGCTTAATAGATTCGTCTCGCAAATTAGTCTTCATCCGTGTAATTTGTTTTATAATTAGTTTATATTTAATACTCTAAATTAGTGTCAGATACCGTGACGCAACAGCTCCACTGTTTACTGGTCTGATTGTCTGACGAATTAAGCCTGCTGAACTGTGGGCCGATGGATTTATTGCGTGCGTCCATTTGCCCCTTCGTCTGGATTTGGATGGATGGGTTAAAATATCGGATGGTACCGCAGGATATCCCCATCTTGATTCTTCGGTTTCCTATACTGCAGGTAGCCTAGTGGGGAATGCCTTGCCGGCTTATTCGCTGATTCCTCCTTCCATGAGATGGCTTTTTACCAGCCTGGTTGGTTGGTACCTAAATTTTAGTCGTCAAAACTGTAGATAATCCAAATTTTTTGGTTGGTTACCTAAAATTGCCGATACCTTATGTTTCGCTTGCCAAATCTGTGATAAATATTTGTGTCTAACTTTTGGTTGCCAAATTATTGCCTTAGCAAAATTTAAAAGTCAACCGAGCATGCCCTACATTTCAGAAAGATTAGAGAGTATATGGAATCTCCATTGCTAAAGCACATGTTGTTTCCCTGAATTACTGCATATACGCTTGTTATTTTTTTTCCTTTCTTTCTAACGTTGTTTGCGCGACAACTCAAGCTTTGGTTTGCATTTAATTTAGCATCAACTTGTAGTAACATGAGCTTGGTTTTTAAATTTTCTTCATCTTATTCATTGCGTGCGAAAACTTAAACTAGTAATGGAAGGAAATGTAATAACAATATAATGATGCACATATATAGCACATTAGTGTTGTTGAAAGATCGGGTGATAGGCCATACATAGCAAACTAGTGATGGTTAAAGTCATGGCCGCAGGCGTCACTAATGACTTATTAAAAGTGATGGCTGTTTAGCTATCACGTCTCATCCTCTAAAGGGACACAGGCGGCGGAAGACCCATATAGCCCGTTGTTACTTACTAGTAGGATTTGTACTTTTTCACCATACCAAGTAATTAACAGGCGAGTAGTATTCCTCAAAATCGACCTATCTACCAGGAAAAAGGTGACAAAAGAGCAACGAAAACTTCATCCCCTGGGCCTGGTGTCCATCGTCTAAACATGTGGCTGTTTGCCTGTTTACACGAACAAGCAAGTCCTGCTGTACAGATCGCGATGATCGATGTCGATGACATCTTCTGGTACCAGTTACAGTTAGCGATCGCAAATTTCTTATTGCGTTTTTCACAGCACGATAACATGTATTCCAGACTTTGTCCGAACAAGTTCTAGTTTTTGGCATGGACATTCACGCTAATTTTTCATTGCATTTTTCACAGCACGATAACGTACAATCCAGACTTTTTGTCCGAACGAACAAGTTCTAGTTTTTGGCATGGATATTCACTACTGTTAGTTCTTCGATGCAGAGAATCCACCAGGCAAAAATTTTGGCGTCCAGCAATCAAGTCATCAACCCATAGCTTGTGGCCATCGGCCGTACCTGTACGGAAATACCGAGCAATTGCAGTTCCAGATGTGTATGGAATGCGAGAAATTTTCTAAGTTTCTGTGTTTTTTATGTGAAATTGAATTGATTACTATAAAATTCCTGCATGACTGCTACAAAATTCCTATGTTTCGAACATGACCTAGTGCATTGTCTGCCCGTTGGCAATTGCCGGCGCCCAAGGAAATACATAATATTAATGCTTATATTTTTACCTTCCATTATTGGGCATAGCAAGCAATGTAATATTCTGTCTTCCATGCTTGTTATCTGGCTGGGTGCGCCCTCCTCTGCAGTTTTCGTGCCCCCAAGCAGCGGTTTTAGACCCCTTTAGGAGCGCGGGCTGTGATTTTCTCGTGAAAGAATTGGTTCATGTGAAATTCATGTATCATTCATGTGAAATCCCTTAGGGCCCATTTGGATCCTTGAATTGAAATCATTATAATAATTATAATTTAGACATAGATTAATTAAGTTAATATAGTTGTATATAAAATATATTTGTATATTTATTGTTAGGCATATAAGGGATATACTTATATGTTACATTTTTATTGTAGGAAAGTGAGTTGAAGAGTGTACTATAAGTTGAAGAGTAGAATTATAACATAGTAATATATAGAATTCATTTTCATCTCCCACCTTATGAATTTAAGATAGGTTTATTTGTGAGCTTGGAAAAGTTACGGAATGTCAAATTTCGACCCAAATAGCATAATCCATTAAGTATATTTCAATTCCTCCAAAATGGAGGGATCCAAACGGCCCTTATGGTCTTTGTGAAGTTAACTATTAAATAAATCTAAAAAGGAACTCCTGGTTAATTTTATTCACTTGATATAATGATTGATGTACCAAGTAAATATTAAGGAGCTTTTGGATATAAACATCTCCAAAATCTCCTTTAAAGTCACTTGGTAAACTAATAATTATGCCAACCGAATAAAATGAATAGGGAACTCTATTGGAAACCCATATAGTTTGAACTAATAGGGCAATAATATAACATATGTTTAGTTATCTGTAGAACTTTTAGTTGGGGGTATAAGCACTCCATAGCTAATTTTTAGCTAACATTTTTAGCTAGAGCTAGCGAATAGTTCTAGGTCATCCGAACGGACTCTTTCTTAGATAACTAGCTGTTAGTCAGGTGGATGAAACAGGGCCTTAACTCCCCTGCTTGGGCCCCTGAAACTGAAACTTGCCTTGTTGGATTAGGGCCTTTGTTGGGCTTACCATGCACTGGTCAAGTCGGTCCAGGAAGTCAGTCCGGCAGCGGCACATTGGTTGCAGGCTTGCAGCTATGGGCCAGGCACGACACAATGCTCGGTCCTGTTCGCTTCTCTTATAATATCGTTTTTTAGCTTATTTTTTCAGCCGAAACTAATATTTTTCTCTCATAACAAATTAGTCGAAACAGTATTTCGGCTTGTTTTTCAGCGAAGCTAACGGGGCCGCTGGCTGCATCTAACGGCTTGTTTCCGTGATCAAAGCTGCTGTGCTGTACAGATCAGGCAGACGTTGGTTGCCAAAAGATTTCTCTAGAAGCATCAAAGGTGAGATCTTCAATAGCGTATTTGTTTTGGGAATGAACTGGATTTTTGGAGACAGACTTGTTGATTAACTTAGGAGGCAGCCGGTCTTGAGCACCGCCTGTGCAAATTGACAGGCCCGGCGCCACCTCTGCAAATTTACAGAGATAACACACTTAGAACATCCATGTTTATATACATCTACAGAAAGGACGTCGTAAGAGGCCTATCTCTGTGAAATGTGTACTTGAAAGAGGCATGCCACCTAAAGTCTTGTGAGGCAAAATTTCGATGCTATATATAGTTATATTCTAAGAGGAGGGAGCTAAGTATGTAACACCCTAGGTGTTTGGCTTCCACAAAATTGCATGTCATTTCATAAACATATGCATCATCCATGTCATCATGCCATTGTCACTGAAACACACATATGCAACATTCGCAAATTCTGTTTGTTTCATACTAGATTGCTTATGAATGGTAGTAGTGCAACCTGTGAATGCAACATGAATTTCTCATACCTTGAAACATGGCAATATGGTAGTAATGTGACAAGTATAAAACAACAACAAAGTCATGAAACATGTGAAACATTGCATTGCAACATTTGGGTGAATTGCTTGTTTTGTTGTTTCATCACATGTGATCATTTGACATGGGTATAGCACTTGTGTAAAGTGGTTGATTATGGTCTAATACACCTTAACTACACTTAGGGAAATTGTTTGGACATTGTTCATGTGGACCAAAATGACCAAATTGCCCTTTTGGAGAGGTTTGACTTGAATTGACCCTTAGAATGCCACTGTTTGACTAATTCAAAAGACTAACTTAGAGACTTTGCATGGCTGTGCACTCTTTACCAAAGTTGTAGCTAATTTATCAAGGAACAAAAGTTGTTTTATGACCAACTCATGAAAATGTGTGGAACATGGTCAAACAAGGCCCACAAGTCAGATTTCCCTGCTGATTTCATACTTAGAATTTTTCTAAGTCCTGAAGTTGAGTTACAGTGTCGTGTACCAATGTTTGGAGACTTGTATCTCCCTAACCAGGCCGAACCAACTCGAGCTCCAATTGAAGAAGTTGTAGTACTCACTTAGGTCTTCAATTTTGTTAACTAGACCATGAACCAGATCGCCACCATTTGGGAGTTACGGGTCGTTGAAGTCGCGCTGTCAGGCGTAGTCGTTGAACACTGAATCACCGTTTCAGAAAACGGTCAGAGCTCGCCGTGGCCGACCGGCACAGGAGCTGCTCGCCGCGTGGCGCGCATGCTCTGCCGAAGCCTCCACGTCGCGCGTCCGAGCTCCAGAAGAAGGCCAGCGCCTGCCCGACGCACTCGCCAGCTCCATTTGCCTCTTTTTCGCCTCCACCGCGCGCAGCACCGAGCCGCTGCAGCTCCGCCATTGCCGGCCGAGCTTTACCATCGCCTAGCTCACGCGCCTTTGCAAAAACGTGTTGCCCAGTTCGCCCAGAGCCTCGTCGTGATCTCCTTTACCACCTCCATCTCTCAGTCGGTTCGTTTGAGTCTTGGTAAGCGCGAATTCGTCATTTCTTCCACCGCCGCCATAGCGGGACCTCGCCAGAGTTGGCGCTCCACGTGGCCAACTGTCATCGCGCCCCTTGCCATCCCTTCTCTCCCTTGCGCTAGCTGCTGCGTGTGCTACTGGTGCCCGGAGAGCAGGCCACTAGGGCCATAGCGCCGTCGACTTACCGGAGCCGGCCAAGCCGTGGCCGTGCGCCGCCATGGCCGTCGCCATTGCCTTTAGCCGCGACTATCGCTTCAATAGATGGTTCCAATAGATGCGCATGGGTGAGGTGAACGCCGTAGCACCGCTGGCCTCGTCGGAGGAGTCACCGACGATGAGCTTCGCCGCCGCCCTTTTCTTCCTCCCCTGTTCTCTCGCTGACCCGCGGGACCCCGTTGCCAGTCGCTGAAGCAGGACGGCGCCAGCGTGGGCCGCGCCGTTTTTGGGCCGCGCCAGCGCCTGCGTACGTGTGCGCGTTGTGGGCCGCCGTTCTTTCGGGCCGGCCCAATAGCTGAGATAGGTTTTCTTATTTGTGTTTTGTTTTATTCTTTTCACTAATTTGTGTATATATTCAAAAATATGTATCTCCTAGTTGGTAGATTCAAATGATGTGGTTCCAATTTTGCTGAGTTCATGATAATGTCTAGTTTATATTAAAAATATGATTTATGCCATGTTCTGTTATGAAAATGGGAGTTTCTATTTATCTCTTTTAATCATGGAGGAAATAGGGATAATTATATCTTTTTCTATGTAGCTCCAAATGGCATAAAATTTTTATGGTGTACTGCTTATATCATGAATAGCTTGTAGTTAAATTTTCATATATTTTGGACACTATATGTAGGAGATAGAAAATTATCTTGTTTGCATGGATGGAACTTGTGTGAATTTTCATAATTTTTCTATAGATCCAGTAAAGGTAAAATTTGGTGAGTGCTATTCTTATGCTAGAATGATGCTAGGAAAAATGAGAAATCTGTTGCTTGACACTTTTCAATAGGGTTTCCTAATTATGCTAAAAATAGACATGCCATCTGTTCTTTTGGATACAGCAAGTTATGCTTGCCCAATGGCTTTGAAATTTTTATGGTAGTCTATGTGAAGCATGAGATAGCTACTATAAGTTTTGTAGATTTTTTTGAATAGTTTTACTATATATTGGTTTAATCACCTAATTAACTAAATAAATTAGAAAAGGATATTAAATAATTTATTTAGAAGTTGGCACTATACTTTCTGATGTTTCTCTGGTAGGTGCAACAAGTTGGTAAACTTGGTTTGGTCCAATTATGCTTTTGCATTATCATTAAATAATTAAGTTAGTAACCCTGTCATTTCTGGATAGATTTTAGGTTTACTAGAATTTGATTTGGTTAGCATAAGAATCATGCTTTGATGTTTACAAATTATTTATAGATAATTTCATAAGTTTTCCAGAATGTCCTCTTGCAAGTCATTTGAATTTATAGAACTCTGGTTATGATTGAATTAAGGAACTATCCGTGTGCATATGAAACTTTAACTGTTGTTTTAAGTATGCCTTTACTATATCTAAGTTTGTGGTAATGTTCCTAGGTGTTAGGTCTTTAACTGAAGATGAGCATCTTTATCTTAGGTTATGCAAGTTAGGTAAGTTGATCTCGTTCTTCAAATTAAGTTAGATACACGTTTTAAAGTGATTTGAATAGAGCTACTCTTAATCGGTAAACAAGTGTCCAGTGATGTTTCGTTAAACACTTACTGTGATTCATTCATCATGAGCATCATGTCATTCCTTATGCATCCATGATATTTATCTTGTGCATCGGCATGCAATAGGTGTACCGAAAGGAGTGACCCTACTAGAATTCGAGGAACCGAGCGAGCAGCAGCAGCCAACATCGGAGGTACAGGAGGTGTAGCCTTCAGGAGAAGTGCCAGACGAGGTCATCGTTGAGTGCCCGGATCACCGTCCGTGCAACTTTGTGAAAGGCAAGCCCCGGAGCATATTAAGCCTCCTAATTTCCGAAATGCAGTTAAAGTATTATTGTTACATATATATTGTTGCATTAAGTTTAGGTGTTGGATGCAAACACTTGCTGCATTAGTTATCTAATCCTTGTCCAGATATTGTTACCCTGAATCCTATGTAGCTCAGGCTCGTGTAGTGCTTAGCCCTGCTTAAACGCGGTAGAAGTTAGGTGATTTCCTGTCACCTGTGAGATATAGGAAGATACATATGGCACGGTTGGCTATATTTGCTATCGTGGAAAAGAACCAATCTTAATTTGAAATAAAGACCGGACAGAGGCTTGCCGGTTTGCAGTGACTCCGTCTGTGTCGATTAAGTACTGAATCTTGGAGCCTTTTCTGTTCATGTTGAACGCATGCCTCTCTCTTAGTTGGCCATGTCTGAAGACCGACCACGAAGCCGAGTAGCTCACCTCAGGCCAGGAGTCGATAAGTATAAAGTGCGCCTCGGAAGGGAGCCGTAGGCGTGAGTCTAAGGGCAGGTGATTTAAAAGTTCTGATCGTCCTGGCAGAAGGGTAATCCCTGAGAGTGCTGGCGCTGATCGAACCTACGAATTTGGTTCCTAAGTTGTTCCAAAGGTGACCCACGGCTACCCTTGCTAAGTATGCCAGGGTGAGAGTTAGGAATACCCCCTCAGCTAAGTTGTAATTCGATTCGAGTCACCATCTCTCCCGGTTAGTGAGAACTTGACAGACTTATCTCCATGTAGATACACTAAATAACATAATGGTTCAGAAATGATGATATGATGATGATAGCCTTATTATACCTGCTATGGTTAATATTGTTTGCTCCTAATAAGTGAGTGCTCTAGTACAGGTGCTAATCTAGTGGACAGGTAAATGATGATAACTTGATGCTAAGATAAATTGGTTACTATATTCATAAGCTCTTTTATGCAATTGTGTCTAGCTAGCCCACCTCTTAAGCCTTGCATGACCATTGGTGTCTTTTATTTCTACTTTGGTTGCTGCAAGTACTGCCTTCTCCCAGCTGGGGATGAAGACTAGACCGTTGGACGCGGTCTCTACTAGTTCTCGTACCTGATGATGCTTTTGTGGGACATGACTGAGATCTGGCAATGTATTTGAAACTATGAAGTTATGTACTAAACTATGTTGCTTCTGTGAACTTGAACTTGGTTTGTAATATTTTTATTCAAACTCTGATGGATGTAATCCGAATGCTACTTGTGAAATGTTGTAACGAATGATGTGTTGTGTTGAATCACTACGGTCTTGGTTTGTATGTCGAGAGTTGGTGGAAATCCTTCGTGATTTCTAGACTACCGGGATTATGGGAGCTTAAGTACAGGAATTTGATCGCTTCGGTGATTGTTTTTGTACTTACGTTCTTATGATTTGGTCGGTTCTGTTACAGCTGGCATCAGAGCAAGATTCGACACTAAACATGTCATTTGTGTATTTAAAATAAAAGTATTTGTGAAAATCCTAAATTAAATACTAAGTATTGCTAGTCGTCATATCCCTTATGCCCAAATAAGGACTCTTAGGTGGCTTATTAAAGTACTAACTTGGGGGTTCTTGCTTGTTTCTGTTTTGTCATCCATATGACGTGCTATTGTATGGATGCCATCCGCTTGGGTGGTAATGTATGGATCAAAATACCTCTACGCTCTGGTAAGCGGGAGTTGTGAGAGCATGACCGTCCAACCGTCGGTCTAGGGGAGAGTAGTTGTGGTTGCTCGCATACTTACATGTTCAATCATGTATCTATGAGAGTACTTAAATGTGGGTATCTCTGACGGGTAGCTGTGATACTAGAGTATATGCATCGGGGGATGTATGTATGAAAGTATTTAGTTTACATGTCTTTTGGGGAATTTATTAGGCTAAAATGAAATTTTCTGCAGGTACACTAACAACGTATCGTTGTAGATCGACTAGCTACCGTATATGAGAGAACGTATGTATGCCACCGTATATTCCGCTAGCCTTAAAATTTTTCTAGGTTTGTGAGGACGTACGGATCGTGCATGCATCATGTTCAAGCATACATGGCATTTCTTGCATTACTCCCTCTTTAAAATATGATTGTCCCGACTAATTAAATTTCGTATCCCTTAAATAATTCTTCCCTTATGTTGCAACTTTTTGCTACAGATGGTGCGCACAAAACTCACTGCTCGCAAGTCCACTGGAGGCAGGGCGCCTCATCACCGGTTAGCTCCTCATGAGCCCCGTCCTGAGCCTACTGAGGTGGAAAGGCTGAGGGCAGAGCTAGCCCGGGTAACTGCTGAGAGGAATGCGGCTCAGCACCGTTTGGAGCAAGTAACATAGGAACGGGACCAAGAGACTCTGGAGGTTCAAAGGTTGACAGTTGCTCACTGCAACTGTAAACGTATGTTGATTCATGTGAGGAACCAACGGAATGAAGCCTAGCACGAAGAGAATGTGTTGAGAGCGCGATAGGTGGAGCTAGAGCAGCAGTTGGCAGTTGCCGAAGAGTACAATGACCATCTCCATGAGGAGGTTCACCTGTTACACAATTAGCTTCACCCTCTCCTGCCACCTAATGATGAGAATGACAATGAGGATGAGATGGGCTCTGGTGTCATCATGGCTAAAGGTGATGATGACATGGAGGTCAATGGACCTGAGGATGTTCCACCTGAAGAGGAGGAAGATGAGGAGTTAGAGCCTGCTAGTGATGAAGATGGAGGAGAGATCTTCGACACTGACTCCGAGAACGATGCGTAGTTTAGCTTACTACTTAGCTAATGCGCTAGAGCTAGTCTTTTGTTGATCCTCATGCATGAACGAGTAGCTTTGTAATAAGTTAATCATTGGGATGTAATATCGGACCCTATGTTATTTTGGATGAAAGTTTGGAACCACTATGGCTTGGATGTAACCTATCAAACGTGTTATGCTCCACGTATGTGAGCCTTTGTTAAATTCCGTCTTTGCGGTCTATAGATCTCGTTGTTGGTTAAGTTCATCGCATTTATGTGTCAATTGATGCGCCTGATGAGTTGTGTGATTGTGATGAATGATTGTGCCTCTGTTGATTATATAAATGCATTCTCTCCAATGGAATCAGTTTGGCATAATTATACAATTCATCTACAAAAATTTCCACATCATCAGTGCTCATTGGCTATACATTTTGCAGATGGCTTATAACCTTCGTCGCGGTCGTAGCATGGGAGATGAGGAACAACCACCTCCTCCACCGCCCACCCCAGCTGAGCTAATGCAGACATTTGTCGAAAGTCAGCGCATGCTAGCTGAGGCTATGCGCCAAATGGCTAACCATGAGGATCGACATGTCCGCCAGGGACCCGAGCCAAACCAGTACAGCAGCTTTAAGGATTTCATGGACATAAAGCCTCCTATCTTTCGAGAGGCAGAAGAACCATTACAAGCTGATGAATGGTTGAGTACGATAGAGCAAAGGTTTGGATTGCTCCGTTTGACAGAAGGTATGAAGGCCTCGTATGCAGGACACCAGCTCCATGGCCCTGCAGGCATCTGGTGGACCCATCATAGGACCATCTTCCCTGCAAATGTTGAGATAGTTTGGGATCAGTTCCAGGCAGCTTTCAGGGGACACTTTATCCCTCCTGGTCTCATGGCCATTAAGCATACCGAGTTTATGAAGCTAACCCAAGGCAACAAGAGTCTTAATGAATACCTCCAGGCATTCAACAACCTGGCAAGGTATGCTCCCGAGTTTGTCGATACTGACGAATAGCTAGTTTCAAGAGGGGACTTTCCCCTAAACTGATGAAGTCTGTGGGCAACTGCAAGTGTGTCACCTTCAATGAGTTTATCAGTGACACCCTGACTCAGGAGAATAATGATAAGATATATGCTGCTTCCAAGAATCATAAAAGAAACTTTAAGGCAGGTGCTTCTCAGTCTAAAGCACCAGTGGTATCCAAAACCCAATATCGTCCACCCAATGCTAATATCCGGTACCGCCCACCGTAGAAGAAGAATCAAGCTAAAACTGGTTTTCGCAAGGGGTACATAATTTCCTTGCCAAAGAATACCTCTGGGTAGGGCAGCTCCAATGTTCCGCCAGCAAACAGGCCGTGCTGGAACTATAACCAGCCTAGTCACTGGGCTAATAAGTGTCCCTATCCTTCCAAGCAGAATGCTCAAGGAAACGTCCGTCAGGGGAGTGTTCACTACACGACTGTGGAGGAAATTCCTGTTGGTGAAGTGGTCACCGCTGGTAAGTTCCTTGTTAATGATCATCCTGCAGTTGTGCTCTTTGATTCGGGTGCTTCGCATTCCTTTGTGAGTTCTACTTTTGCATCTAAGCATAAGCTGAATGTGATTACAATTGTCAAGGGTGGTTATTGTATTAGTGCTGCTGGAAATAATATCATGACTAACCAAGTAGTTAAAGATGTAAAGATTTAGATTGGGGATCGAGAGTTCCTTATGGATCTTGTAATTCTGCCGGGGATAGGAATCGATGTAATCCTAGGGATGAAGTGGATGAGCAGGAATGGAGTGTTGATCGATACATCAACCCGTGTGGTAATGTTGAGGGATCCCGTGGATAAGAAGGGTTTTCTAGTGTAGTTACCTCGTGATATCGCTATCCACAATACAGCCAATGCTACCCTAGCCAAAGCCATTGAAGATATACCAATTGTCTGTGAGTTTCCAGATGTCTTCCCTGATGACTTGCCTGGATTACCTCCGGACCGTGATATAGAATTCAATATAGAACTCATTCTGGGTACGGCTCCTATTTCTCGAAGGCCCTATAGAATGTCGCCCAATGAGTTGGCTGAGCTGAAGAGTCAGTTAAATGAGCTATTAAAGAAAGGTTTGATTCGGCCTAGTTCTTCTCCTTGGGGTTGTCCGGCTATCTTTGTGAAGAAGAAGGACGAGTCTCTGCGCATGTGCGTGGATTATCGCCCCCTCAATGTTGTTACTATCAAGAACAAATACCCTCTTCCTCGCATCAATATTCTGTTTGATCAGCTCTTCAATAGGGTTTCCTAATTATGCTAAAAATAGACATGCCATCTGTTCTTTTGGATACAGCAAGTTATGCTTTCCCAATGGCTTTGAAATTTTTATGGTAGTCTATGTGAAGCATGAGATAGCTACTATAATTTTTGTAGATTTTTCTGAATAGTTTTACTATATATTGGTTTAATCACCTAATTAACTAAATAAATTAGAAAATGATATTAAATAATTTATTTAGAAGTTGCCACTATACTTTCTGATGTTCCTCTAGTAGGTGCAACAAGTTGGTAAACTTGGTTTGGTCCAATTATGCTTTTGCATCATCATTAAATAATTAAGTTAGTAACCCTGTCATTTCTGGACAGATTCTAGGTTTACTGGAATTCGATTTGGTTAACGTAAGAATCATGCTTTGATGTTTACAAATGATTTATAGAGAATTTCATAAGCTTTCCAGAATGTCCTCTTGCAAGTCATTTGAATTTATAGAACTCTGGTTATGATTGAATTAAGGAACTACCCATGTGCATATGAAACTTTAACTGTTGTTTTAAGTATGCCTTTACTATTTCTAAGTTTGTGGTAATGTTCCTAGGTGTTAGGCCTTTAACTGAAGATGGGCATCTTTATCTTAGGTTATGGAAGTTAGGTAAGTTGATCTCGTTCTTCAAATTAAGTTAGATACACGTTTTAAAGTGATTTGAATAGAGCTACTCTTAATCGGTAAACGAGTGTCCAGTGATGTTTCGTTAAACACTTACTGTGATTCATTTATCATGAGCATCATGTCATTCCTTATGCATCCATGATATTTATCTTATGCATCGGCATGCAATAGGTGTACCGGAAGGAGTGACCCTACTGGAATTCGAGGAACCGAGCGAGCAGCAGCAGCCGACACCGGAGGTACAGGAGGCGCAGCCTTCAGGAGAAATGCCAGACGAGGTCGCCGTTGAGTGCCCGGATCACCGTCCGTGCAACTTTGTGAAAGGCAAGCCCCGGAGCATATTAAGCCTCCTAATTTCTGAAATGCAGTTAAAGTATTATTGTTACATATATATTGTTGCATTAAGTTTAGGTGTTGGATGCAAACACTTGCTGCATTGGTTATCCAATCCTTGTGCGGATATTGTTACCCTAAATCCTATGTAGCTCAGGCTCGTGTAGTGCTGAGCCCTGCTTAAACGCGGTAGAAGTCAGGTGATTTCCTGTCACCTGCGAGATATAGGAAGATACATATGGCACGGTTGGCTATATTTGCCATCGTGGAAAAGAATCAGTCTTAATTTGAAATGAAGACCGGACGGAGGCTTGCCGGTTTGCAGTGACTCCGTCTGTGTCGATTAAGGACTGAATCTTGGAGCCTTTCCTATTCATGTTGAACGCATGCCTCTCTCTTAGTTGGCCATGTCTGAAGACCAACCACGAAGTCGAGTAGCTCACCTCAGGCCGGGAGTCGATAAGTATAAAGTGCGCCTCAGAAGGGAGCCGTAGGCGTGAGTCCAAGGGCAGGTGATTTAAAAGTCCTGATCGTCCTGGCAGAAGGGTAATCCCTGAGAGTGCTGGCGCTGATCGAACCAGCGAATTTGGTTCCTGAGTTGTTCCAAAGGTGACCCACGGCTACCCTTGCTAAGTATGCCAGGGTGAGAGTTAGGAATACCCCCTCAGCTGAGTTGTAATTCGATTCGAGTCGCCGTCTCTCCCGGTTAGTGAGAACTTGACGGGCTTATCTCCATGTAGATACACTAAATAACATAATGGTTCGGAAATGATGATATGATGATGACAGCCTTATTATACCTGCTATGGTTAATATTGTTTGCTCCTAATAAGTGAGTGCTCTAGAACAGGTGCTAATCTAGTGGACAGGTAAATGATGATAACTTGATGCTAAGATAAATTGGTTACTATATTCATAAGCTCTTTTATGCAATTGTGTCCAGCTAGCCCATCTCTTAAGCCTTGCAAGACCCTTGGTGTCTTTTATTTCTGGTTTTGACGAGTAAGTCTAGCTAAATATCTTCTCGTACTCAGGGTTTATCTCTCACCTGTTGCAGATGACCAGTTCTACTTTGGTTGCTGCAAGTACTGCCTTCTCCCAGCTGGGGATGAAGACTAGACTGTTGGGCACGGTCTCTACTAGTTCTCGTACCTGATGATGCTTTTGTGGGACATGACTGAGATCTGGCAATGTATTTGAAACTATGAAGTTATGTACTAAACTATGTTGCTTCCGCGAACTTGAACTTGGTTTGTAATATTTTTATTCGAACTCTGATGGATGTAATCCGAATGCTACTTGTGAAATGTTGTAACGAATGATGTGTTGTGTTGAATCACTACGGTCTTGGTTTGTATGTTGAGGGTTGGTTGAAATCCTTCGTGATTTCCGGTCTACCGGGATTATGGGAGCTTAAGTACAGGAATTTGATCGCTTCGATGATTGTTTTTGTACTTACGTTCTTATGATTTGGTTGGTTCTGTTACAAAGTACTAATACTTGACAATAAATTAGTGTGAGTTGTTGTTTTACAAAAAAAATATAGGTTTTGGCTGAAATATTGAAAATATTTATAATGATAGTTTAATCCTAAGCATTCTGTTTCTGTAAAATAAAATATACTACTATATATACACATAGTTTGTTGGTGGAGAAAATTGAACATCTTAACTGCTGAGGTTGCAAAATGAAATGATTGTTTATAAGTAAGACGCAATTTAGGATCTAGAATCCATATTTACATTAAAAATACAAAACAAGAGTTTTTTAATAAAAGATAAGATAAATACCAATGTTTAACTTATAAAAATTACCATAACTAATAAATCAATTTTTTTAAAAAAAAAATAGATTCATTAATTAACCACATATGAGTTACAACAAGAGCTTGATCTAACTCATGCTAGATCCCGACTAAACATATATCGAAGATACACCAAGGTGCCATACAAAGAGGAAACTTCTAATATAATACGATGGAAAATCGAAGTCTATTACAACTCCATAGTAGAGAATACAAAGAGAAAGGGAGCAAAAACATAATTCTTGACCCATTGGTAATCCTAAATTTATGAACAAATTTAGTCATTAAAAGACATTTGCATTTGTAAGGTTGTAAATACACATTTTTAATCACCATGGCTTCGGTGTCTGTCCACATCGAAGAGGGGACGATGTCCGCATGGGCGGGGGTGTGATTTGTGAAGCACACAGATCTACGCTACACTCCCTTGTCTGCGCTCTACGCCTGTGACTCTACAAGTGGGTGTTGAAGCTGGGTCTATACATTTAATGCAAAGAAAGGACCCAGTACGATACACTGTGGGAGGGTGTCGATGGAGACCCAAGTTCAATACATCGAACCCGCTCCCTTTGCAATAAAAAAATATATCACACATGACACAACACCAATGGCTCCAACTGCCAAGGAGTGATGAGCATTCACATTTCAACGGTCACTTGACCGTTGCCTTCAAAGAAAAAAACAACGCTCCTTCTTCAGTAGAACGCCGCTTCTTCAAAAGGAGACATGCAGCCTGCTTTCTTCCTTGCAAGCCTTTCCTACCTCCTTGTTCCCAGCGGCCTCCTCCTTTATTCCAGCACCCTTTTCCTGCCTCCTCCTTCCCACCGGCCTACACAAAAATAGAGAAGCAAAATCAAAACAATTCAATAGTGATATTTCCTAGTTCATATGGAATCCTCAGAGGGTAGTTTTAGTAGGCTGCTCACCACTGATCCCAGGAATCCAAGAGCAGATAACACAAACTTTCAGCACATCCCAAATTTCACACCCAACACTTTCAACCAGAATCAGTTCCCCATCCCACAACCACCATTCAACCAGACTCAGTTGCCCACCCCACCACCACCATTCAACCATTCCCATTATCCCCAACATAGTTCGCCTACTCAGGTCATGCACAACCTGAATCCCTTTGGTGGTGTAAGCAACCTCCAGCAGTATGCCCAGTTCTCACCAAGTTATCAAGGTTTTCAACCACTACCCCACTTTGGCTTCACAGGTGGAATGTTTGTAGGTGCTGCTGCTGGTGCATCTTCATATGGCTTAGATTCAGCAACCCCGCAATCGCAAATAAGAAAGGTGGAGCAAGATGACCAAAAGCAAGATTCAAGCGGCAGCAGCCCAGATGAAGGAAGGAGGGCTGTGAGAATTAATTACAGTGAGGTCGAGAACCTACGCCTTGTAAGTCTTTGGATTAAGCATTCAGTAGATCCAATTCATGGCATAGATCAGACTGGAGAGGCCTACTGGAAGAAAATAGCAGAAGCATTTAATTCAAGCCAACCTGAAGGTGTAAGAAGAAGGTCAAAGGGATAGCTCAAAGGCCATTGGAGAAGACTTAATGCAGCTGCTACCAAGTTCAATGGGGTCTATAATCGAATGACCTATTGTAGTGGGGAATCTGATGACATGCTCATGGACAAAGCACGTGCCACATTCAAGAGAGAAAACAAGCAAAAGCCCTTTACACTTGAATATGTCTGGAAGGTTCTGAAGAAAGAACCCAAATGGTATAGAAGTATACCTGGTACAGATTGTTCAGACAAGAACAAAAGGACAAAAGTAGATGAATCTGGAGCATACAGTTCATCTTCCAACCAAGACACAAATGAGGCGGAGACATTCAAAGAAGTGCGCCCAGAGGGGCAGAAGAAAGCAAAAGCTAGGATGAGAGGAAAAGGAAAGGGAAAGATCATACCACAATCTCCCCTAGGCTCGCAGCCAGATGAAGACATGGTTTTGTTTCACGATGCTATGTTGAAGAGAGCAAGTGCACTAGAAAAAACAGCAGAAGCATCCAAGGAGTAGGCTAGAAATGAAATGATACAAAAGTACATGGATCAGCTAGATAAGGATACTTCCAACATGAGTCCAACAGTACTGAAGTTGCATGAACAACTCTTACAAAGTCTAGCCAAGGAACTATTTCCATCTTCCAACAACTAAGCAAATCATTATGTATTAGTGTGTACTGTAGGTGTCGTAGTAACTATATGTGGCAGTACCATTATGTATTAAGTGTATGCATTTTGTGTTGTAGTAACTATATGTGCCACTACCATTATGTATTGAGTGTATGCATTTTGTGTTGTAGTAACTATATGTGCCACTACCATTATGTATTAGTGTATCAATGGAATTTGTGTTGTACTACGGTATGTGGCAGTACCATTAGTGTATGGAATTTGTTTTCTACTAAATGTATGTGGCAATATTATTATTTGGTACTAAATGAATTTGGCCATGCAAAATATTGGGTTGTACCTGTTTATGCAATGTGCTCTCCTTAAGAGACATGGAACTCAGAAACTAGCTGTTGGAGAAACTAATTTTTCTAGAAACTAGCTATTGGACAAACTAGCTGTTGGAAAAAGTAGCTGTTGGAAAACTAGCCGTTGGAGAAACTAGCTGTTGGAAAAAGTAGCTATTGGAGAACTAGCCATTGGAGAAGTCTAGATTGCATGCATTGGCGATGGGGAAATTGCCCAGTTGCATGGAAGGGGCAGTTTACCCGTGGTGACTACAAGGTACCCACTATCATGCTCGAAGCTATTGCTTCCTATGACCGTTGGATTTGGCATGCCTTTTTTGGCACACCTGGATCCAACAATGATCTAAATGTGTTGAACCAATCGCCATTGTTCACACAAGTGCTACAAGGGAGAGCCCCAAAAGTTAAATTTACAATAAATGGTTCAGAGTACAATATGGGTTACTACTTGGCTGATGGAATTTATCCTGACTAGGCAACATTTGTAAAAACAATTACTTTACCTCTTACTGACAAGGACAGACTCTTTGCTCAGCATCAAGAGGCCGCAAGAAAAGATGTCGAGTGTGCTTTTGAGATTCTACAGAAAAGATGGGCCATTATACGTCATCCAGCACGTCTATGGGATAGGCAGGAGCTAGAAGATATTATGATGGCTTGTATTATTCTGCATAATATGATAGTTGAGGATGAGAGGGACTCGTATCAGTTGCATCTAGACACTACATATGAAGAAGGTCGAGCTACGAGACCAATTGAAGGACTTGACCACGGACCAATTCATGGATTTACTAGAATGCTGGAGATCAATGATATGATTCATGATAGAGAGACTCATAAACGTCTACGGGAAGATCTAGTGGAACATATATGGCAAAAATTTGGTGGTCAGCAAACTTAGGATCTGTAATCTGTAGATGTGCTTTGCAAGTATCTTGCTATTTTAGTTTTTTTATTATTGTTGCTGTAAGCCTAAATGAATGGAAAGTTCTTTTTTTCTGAATCAATGAATGGAAAATTCTACTACCGCACAACACCAAATCTATTATTAGACTAAATCAAAAAAATTCTATTATTAGACGGGGAGGGACAAACCATGCAGCAGATCCCGTAGGCGACAAAGGATGCGCCTCCATGCACGACACCATGGACGCTCATGCTGCCGTGTCCTCCTTGTTGTACGCCAACATCGCATGGGCAGAGAGGGCTCCCGCGATGAGCGAACCTAGAGTAGATCGGGCGGCGACGACGAGCGGAAGGTGGGCGCCGCATGGGGGTAACGACGAGCGGAAGGCAGGCGCCGCTGAAGAGATGAAATCATCGTCGTCGCTATTGTCGTCCACCGATGTCGGCGCCGCCGTCCTGGAAGCCGACCCCATCCTTGGCCAGAACCCCTCTCTTTGCCCCTGTCGCTGTGGCCCCCCATGGCCCCATCGTTGTGCCTCCCGGCCCTTAGATCTGGGCGTAGGCCCATGGCCGGCGCCAGAGTTGAAGGACCTCGAGGCGGTGGCGAGCTCCGAGATGCGGACAACGGGGTGACAGTGGCAGCTCTGGGACACATCCATGAAGCTTCATTAGATCTGGTGAGGAAGAAGCTAGAGGAGGGAGGACGAGGTTCCAGGGAGGAGGAAATGGAGGAGGGAGGTGGAGGCGCAGCCGTGCCAGGAGGGAGGAGCGCCATAGCCTGCTACACAAGGAGAAGAGGACGAGACGCCATAGCTAGCAGGTGGAGGGGGCGGCGTTGCCTAGCATCGGGTGTGGCCAGCATTGCGGGAGGAAAGGGTGGGGATCGGTTGATTTTTCTATTAACGTGGGGCCCATGTATGGAGTCATCCCCGGTTCCATACATTGTGCTAGTATTAACAGATGACGTTTAATCACTTGTGGGGCCCAGCTAAGACCCAGGGCCGGTTCAACACACTATGGACGCTTTGAGTTCGCAGTGACCAGCCGGGCCCACACTGGCCAGGGTCAGCCATGCGGTGCTCCCCACACAGCAATCGAGTCTCAGCCGTTAGCCTGTTCTCCTTGCTATGTGGTCTAAGTGATTCTTCTCTCTTTTTTCCTTCCCGACTTTTCAGTCTAAAATCTACATAGTGCGCATACTAAAAGTGGTTGTTTGAGTAATATTTTATTAATTAAGATTTCATCTTGCTTTTTAGAGAAATTTTTATGCTTAGATATTTTGTGTCATTTGTATTTTATAATACTGTCACTTAATTGTAACCACTAAGATTAGGGTCTTGCTGGAGTTGTTGCCTAGCATGAGAGGATGCTAAGGTTCTTTCACCCATTTGCTTGTTGCACAGTATTAGAGGAAAGGGGCCAAAGTTTATGGTTCATGGGTAGACGAGGAGTTGTCCATTGTTGGCCCACGTAACACCCTAAAAATTGCTCCTTTTGAAATAGAGGGAAATTGAATTAATTTTGAATTTGTGTACTCATAAAAACATAGGAAAAATAATAAATTTTTCATTGAATTAAAATTTATCACAAGGTAGCAACATGTTTGAGCATACATGCTGGTGCATTTGTTTTTTTTTGTAATGAGTGGTTTTGGTCTAAATTCAAAGTGTTTCAAAGTGTTTTTGAAAATGATTCAAAATGATTTTGAAATAAAAGGAAAAGAAATAAAAAAAATCCTTTCTCTCATCTGGCCAAAGGCCTGCTCTCTTTCTCTCCCTCAACCAGAGTGCTCGCGCCTCTCTCACCGTCGGCCCGCACGCGCAAGGCCTAGCCCGCTCTCACCTCCTCCTTCCCCACTTGGCCCAGACCGTCGCGCGGCCCAACAGCTACCTCTTCCCTTTACCCGTGGCCCAGTGCGCCATCACGACCCAGCACCGCGCGGACGCGCCCCGCCTCCTCACCGCGCACAGTCGCTGACCGATGGGACCCACCTGCCGGTCATCTCCTACCTCGTGCCATCCTCTACCTCACATACCCAAAGCGGACTCCGCCTTCGCCCCATGACGCCGGTTGCCGTGTTCCCCACGTCGCTTCCCCGGCCATAAATAGTGCCCACTCTGCGCTGTTTTCCATCATATAACCTTAGAGCAGCCACCTCGCTCGCCTCGCTACAGCACCGCCGCTGAGCTCAAAGCCTTAGCCGCTGCCGTAGTCGAGCACCGCGCCGCCTTCGTCCTCTCCACGCTGCCGAGGATTGCCATGGTGAGTTCGCCTTGTTTTCCTCTTTCTTCCCGTGCTCTCGGTTCACTACGCCGTGGCCGTAGGTCCTTCCCCAAGTATGCCGGCGAGGTCCTCTGCTCTCCAGCCATGGCGCCACCGTCGGCTCCCTGTGCGCCGGTGACCCCATCCCTCCCGTCGATTCCAACCATCAGATCTGCAATCAACTAATCAGATTAGAACGTACCCTTTCATCGCCTTTTTGCTAAAGAGACCCCCAACTTTTACTAAATCAACCCATGGTCCGCTCATCTCTCTCCCTCCCTCTTCTAATCCCCACCGTCCAATCTCGATCCGACGGCCCAAATCCAACCGTACCCCTTCGCTGCGATTTTTGCAAAAGAGACCCTCAGTTTTACCTAAATAGAACCCGCAGTCCGTGACATACACCCAGAATACATTTCCCTATTCTTGAAGCGTAGGTTCTTTCTAGTAGATTCAAAATATGTTTTTATTTATTTATAGTTTTGCCACTAGTTTTCTTTAGGCCATAACTTCTTTGTTTTAACTCTGATTTGACCCATTCAAGTCATGTTAGATTCGTAATTGCATAATCTACATGTTCATCCTATTATTAAACATGTTTTTAGCTTTTGAAATTCGAGGTTAGATTTCATCTATTATTTTATTAAAGGAAATACTGTTTAATTCATAACTTATTCGTTATAGCTCTGATTATAGTACTTTTCACGTCTGTGTGTTCGTAGTAACGTGTAGAACATTTTTGAAACCTTTTTACTTGGTATTTATTATGTTTGATGTACTGTTCTGATTTAGTTCTATTGTTTGCTTCGTATATGATTGCATGGATGCTTGTGTGGTGCTTTATGATCATATCCAGTTGGTGAGCTTTGCGTTGGTGATATAAAAGAAGTTGGTGATCCAGAAGAAGTCCTTTAAAGGTTACAATTCAATAGAAGAAGGATCTGAGTTTAAGACAAGTATAGCATGGGATCATCCTTGTTTTCTATCAACTTTAATACATTTAATTCATATTGCATGTGTCACCTTGATCGGGATTCCCTAGAATTGAACTTATACATTGTCTCCTATGGGATATGCATTGGGTAGTATGATGCTAGTGCTCAAACTAAAGCCAAGATCTTGTAACTTGATGAATGGAATATGCAATAAACATTAAAAGATGCTTTTTAGCTATATGGACACAAGGGGGCTAGAGCATTGGGCTATTTTATGGTGCTATATATTCCTCTCCTTAAGGACTTATCTATAATTGATCATCTGGGACTTACAGTACAACGGTGAGGGCTACATAGCTCTGGCTTGAGCTCAGTATAAGGACCTTTTCTAGCTTGTTAGTGGTTACCTTTATGGCGCAAGAGGGGCTCCGACAGATATGACATTTGCCTGCTAGGTTGAGTGCATTTTGGTTTCTTGGTCTTTTGTCAGTCACTCCTTGGAGGGGAGTTCATACTTATTGATGGAGAAACCTTAGCGGCCCTAACTTGTTAGACGAACTTTTGAAAGGCTTCATAGTGAACCCTGCTGACCTTCTTTGGTAGTGGGTCAAGAGGTTGGTCGCCTTGAGTGAAAGGGTAAATCACGACTCACAGTGAAAGTGTACAACCTCTATAGAGTGTAAAACTGGTATATTAGCCATGCTCACGGTCATGAATGGCCTTGGAACCCTTACAGAATAGATGATGAACACTTATGATACTGATGATAAATATGCTCACTATAATTATTGTTTACAACAACAACAACAACAAAGCCTTTAAGTCCCAAACAAGTTGGGGTAGGCTAGAGTTGAAACCCATCAGAAGCAATCAAGGTTCAGGCACGTGAATAGCTATCTTCCAAGCACTCCTATCTAAGGCTAAGTCTTTGGGTATATTCCATCCTTTCAAGTCTCCTTTTATAGCATCTACCCAAGTCAACTTTGGTCTTCCACTGCCTCTCTTCATGTTACTATCTTGGCTTAGGATTCCACTACGCACCGGTGTCTCTGGAGGTCTCCGTTGCACATGTCCAAACCATCTCAACCGGTGTTAGACAAGCTTTTCTTCAATTGGCGCTACCCCTAATCTATCACGTATATCATTGTTCCGAACTTGATCCCTTCTTGTATGACCGCAAATCCAACGCAACATACGCATTTCCGCGACACTTAGCTGTTGAACATGTCGTCTTTTCGTAGGCCAACATTCTGCACCATACAACATAGCAGGTCTAATCGTCGTCCCATAAAACTTGCCTTTTAGCTTCTATGGTACCCTTTTGTCACATAGGACACCAGACGCTTGCCGCCACTTCATCCACCCTGCTTTGATTCTATGGCTAACATCTTCATCAATATCCCCGTCCCTCTATAGCATTGATCCTAAATATCAAAAGGTATTCTTCCTAGGCACTACTTGACCTTCCAAACTAACATCTTTCTCCTCTCGAGTAGTAGTGTCGAAGTCACATCTCATATACTCAGTTTTAGTTCTACTGAGTCTAAAACCTTTGGACTCCAAAGTCTCCCGCCATAACTCCAGTTTTTGATTCACTCCTGTCTGGCTTTCATCAACTAGCACTACATCGTCCGCGAAAAGCTTACACCAAGGGATGTCCCCTTGTATGTCGCTTGTGACCTCATCCATCACTAAAGCAAACAAATAAGGGCTCAAAGCTGACCCTTGATGTAGTCCTATCCTAATCGGAAAGTCATCTGTGTCTCCATCACTTGTTCGAACTCTAGTCACAACATTGTTGTACATGTCCTTAATGAGCCCGATGTACTTCGTTGGGACTTTATGTTTGTCCATAGCCCACCATATAACATTTCTTGGTATTTTATCATAAGCCTTCTCCAAGTCAATAAAAACCATGTGTAGGTCCTTCTTCTTCTCCCTATACCGCTCCATAACTTGTCTTATTAAGAAAATAGCTTCCATGGTTGACCTTTTGGGCATGAAACCAAATTGGTTCATAGAGACCCACGTTATTGCTCTCAAGCGATGCTCAATAACTCTCTCACATAGCTTCATAGTATGGCTCATCAACTTAATTCCCCGGTAATTAGTACAACTTTGAATATCCCCTTTATTCTTGTAGATCGGTACCAATATACTTCTCCTCCACTCATCAGGCATCTTGTTTGATCAAAAAATATGGTTGAACAACTTGGTTAGCCATACTATAGCTATGTCCCCGAGGCATCTCCACACCTCGATTGGGATACCATCCGGTCCCAACGCCTTACCTCCTTTCATCCTTTTCAACGCCTCTCTAATCTCAGATTCTTGGATTCTCCGCATAAAGCGCCTATTGGTGTCATCAAAAGAGTCATCCAACTGAAATGTTATGTCCTTATTCTCACCATTGAACAATTTGTCAAAATACTCTGGCCATCGATGTCGGATCTCATCCTCCTTCACCAAGAGATGCTCCCTTTCATCCTTAATGCACTTAACTTGGTTGAAGTCCCGTGTCTTTCTCTCACGAACCCTAGCCATCCTATAAATGTCCTTCTCTCCTTCCTTCGTACTCAAATGTTGGTAAAGATCCTCGTACACTCTACCCTTTGCCACACTTACAGCTCGCTTTGCAGTCTTCTTTGTCACCTTGAACTTCTCTATGTTGTCCACACTCCTATCATGGTACAAGCGTCTATAGCATTCTTTCTTCTCCTTAATAGCCCTTTGGACTTCCTCGTTCCACCACCAAGTATCTTTAGCCTCGCCTCCACTTCCTTTGGTTACTCCACACACCTCTGAGGCCACCTTCCAAATGTTGGTTGCCATCTTCTCCCACATGTTGTTTATGTCGTCTTCTTCCTTCCAAGAGCCCTCTTTGATAACCCTTTCCCTGAATACCTCTGACGCCTCTCCTTTCAGTTTCCACCACTTTGTTTTTTCAATCTTAGCTTGTTTATCCCTACGGGCACGCACCTGAAAATGGAAATCTGCCACCAAAAGCTTATGTTGAGAAACAACACACTCCCCTGGTATCACCTTGCAATCCAAGCATGCTCGTTTGTCCTTTCTTCTTGCGAGGACAAAGTCAATGTGGCTACTGTGTTGTCCGCTACTGAAGGTCACTAGATGAGATTCTCTCTTTCTAAAGAAAGTGTTGGCTATCATCAGGTCAAAAGCTACCGCGAAGTCCAGAACTTCCTCTCCCTCCTGATTCCTACTACCATACCCAAAACCTTCATGAACTACCTTGAAACCTGCGCTTGTAGTACCTACATGCCCATTAAGATTTCCTCCTATAAAAAGCTTCTCACTACTAGGTATAGCTCTAACCAGGCCATCTAAGTCTTCCTAGAACTGTCTCTTAGCACTCTCATCGAGGCCTACTTGGGGGGCATACGCACTAATTACGTTCAAGACCATATCACCAACGACAAGCTTGACTAAGATAATCCTATCTCCTTGCCTTCTCACTCCCACCACACCATTCTTGAGGCTCTTATCAATCAAAACTCCTACTCCATTTCTATTCATGACTGTCCCTGTGTACCAAAGCTTGAAACCTGTATTGTCCACCTCCTTCGCCTTCTGACCCTTCCATTTAGTCTCTTGAACACATAATATATTTACACGCCTCCTAGTCGCGGTATCAACTAATTCTCTTAACTTACCTATAAGTGACCCTACATTCTAACTACCTAAATGGATCCTAGTTGGTTCGACTAGCTTTCTTACCCTTTGCACCCGTCGACTCAGATGCGAAGACCCTTGCTCATTTTTCACTACATCCGGGCGCCAATGTAGCGCGCCACTAAGGAAGCGACGACCTGATCCTTGCTCACTTGACACCATGCCCAGATCATGACACGACACGTCACAGGGGTGATGACCCGGCCCTTGCCCATTTAACACCATACCCGGGTTCCGATATGGCGCGTCACTAAGAGGGTTACGCCCCAATAATTTTCTTTCGGGTTTCATCTCCATTAAAGTGGCTAAGTTTTTACATTGGCTCGCCATGCCTAACACAACCCTCCTCCTTGTTTCTGCTATTCATTATTCATGTTTACCTGATCATGTGTTTATGGGCTTGTGAATAAACTTGATGCCACTAATTGTTAAAATTGTGACTCATTAAAAGATAATCGCAGTTAAACCAGGGTCAGCCTTTTGAGCCTCATGAACCCCATGTTATATTTGTTACGACATGTACTTACGCTTGTTTTATTTTTTAAATATTTGGATAAAAATCCCGGATGAGTACCAGATTGCTAGAGTTTGTAGAAATTAGGCTTGTGATCAACCAGTCAGTCGTCCCTATGGAATTGGAGTCTTCACCCGAAGATCGGAGTTGTCTTTCCGCTGTTTGTTATCTAAGGTTATATTCGTTATACTAAGTACGTTATATATTAAGCATTGTCTATTGATATTACACTTACTTGTAGCTATATGTGAAATTTGACTTCCTGTACTTATATACAGTGTGTATCTGGTTTTGTTCATGAAATCGAGTGCTACGACCCAATTGCCACATTATGTTTTGCCACTCGGCTCGGCCCAATGTTGCCCTTGTTCCTTTCTTTGCCTCTGTCTCCCGGCAGTTGGCTATCAGCTCAAACAAGTTTTTTTAATGGCGGCCGGTAGCA
The DNA here is from genome assembly GCF_019320115.1 of Miscanthus floridulus. Classification (NCBI taxonomy): domain Eukaryota; kingdom Viridiplantae; phylum Streptophyta; class Magnoliopsida; order Poales; family Poaceae; genus Miscanthus; species Miscanthus floridulus. Next base: position 15,690,333 of record NC_089593.1, on the reverse strand, counting down.
GAAAAGATAGAAAGAGAAGGGTACTCGTGATAGCCGCCATACCAAGCCCTATGCTCTTTTTCATCTTCATGGTTGGATATCTAGAATTTTTTTTAATTTTAACACTTTTTGGAAACTAATTTTAAATCTAACACGGTCGGTTTTTTTAAAACTAACACTTTTGGCCGTGCCTATTGCCCTGGCGCGGCCAAATGCCTATGCCGCGCCATACATGGTGGCGCGGCAGAGGACTGACGTGGCGACAACCGGAATCGCTGAACGCTGACGGGGCAGGGCCTGCCACGCCATCGACCTTGGCGCGGCAGTGACGCGCCTTGATCCATGGCATGGCAGGGCCGAATAAAACCCCATGGCCAGTCCCACCTGCCCGAGTAGCAAGCCCGCCTATCCGCCACGCCCACCGCCCGCCCGGCAGTACCGGGACGGTTTAATCGAAATGCGTCGCGCCGATAGTGGGAGTTATTCTAAGTATTGCTTGACGTAAAATCAATAGTGGATTTGTTTCTGTCTTTTGTTGAATTAGTTTCACGGCCGAATAGAGAATTTGATAAGACAATGATTTTTTCGTCTTTCATAATATGGTTAACCACCATATTAACTAATCGATTACGAAAAATTGGATTGGATTGAAACAAATATTTTTTTAAGGGAACTAATTTCTTGGGCTTTTTGACCCCATATTGTAGGATCAGCGGCGACGCGACCATGGACCCCGGCTTCCTCGACCCCTCACGTAAGACGCTGGCCACCAACGTCGAGATACGGCGGGACTGCCGGTTCCCTAACTAGTTGTTACTTAATCTCACCGGCAGTGCCACCGCGACGCATAGAAACGAATATGAAGCAAATAAATGAAGTCCGTGCGCAAGTTGACAAGCTGCCACATAACATTTTCATTGGTTTGACATAACATAACCAAATAACCCCACAAGTTTCGGACGCCAATATTCGTTTGACCTAACAAACTAAGATCCAGGAGTGTAAGGATCCCTCGGACGCCTCTGTCTCTTCGGATTTGTTGGCAACACGTTGGGAGTGTAGCCAACGTCGGTATGGTCGCGTCGACGGTGCGTATGGCTCATACCCTGCAAGTATATGATACGTACGATTATTTATAATTCTTTATGATTGTTAGTTCATGGAGCATACGTATTTAAATAAACTGCCTTTGTTAGTACCTGTGAGGCTCCTTGGGTACCAAGCGGGGCGCCACCTAGCTGAGACATGCCGATCTTGTCCTGCGGCCAATCATCCCACTGGTCGTGCTGTCTACGGAAGCCTGGGGGGTCATCGTCATCGTCCTCGTCGTCCTCAGTTGTAGGGTCCTTCCCAGTGCTATGATGTGGTGGTGTACGCACCGCGGAAGTGGCACCTGTCATCGGCTGAGAAGAGCCGGGTGGTGTCCTCAAAGAGGCTGAAGACGTGCCACCCGACCGCGCCGGGAGTGGCGGTTCCTCATAAGAAGTGCCCATGCAGCTCAGCTTCTGAGCTAGCTTCCTGCAGCTCTTCTTCACCTTCTGCATAAATAGACGTTAAAGTTAGTGCATTTCCCAAACGCATATACACTAAAGAAACATTTTCAGAACGGACAAGTTTATGGTTACCTCCACAAAAGCCGCGAGAACGCCTGGCCCCTACCCTCTAGACTTGTGAAGCCGAAACGCTGCTTCGTTGGACAACCTTGACAATTGTATCGCCTGGGTATAGAAACATGGTTGGATAGTTTTAGTACACATACTTAATACCAAAAGGATAACAAATTGTACCATTCAAGTATCTTACCACATATCTTTGAAGCGGGGCTCTCTGTAGCTGTGTGTCCTCCCTAGTGGTAACGTCGTATACATCTTCGATGACATCTTCCTCCGAGTCCTCGTCAATCGCCTCCTCAATGTATGGGGGATTGATATGTGTCCTCGTAGACTGTGAAGCCACTGCAGGTACTCATTGAAGGTGTGTTGGTCGTGTGGAGGACCCGCATGGACCGGATGTCGTACCCTATTTTGCCACAAATGGATGTGCGCGCTGTGTGTCACATGCTAATCCTTGGTCTTGTACCTCTTCCTGCGGTCATACCTACAACAAAACGATGTTAGTTGTACAACACACACCTCTGAATTGTAGCTTTGTTATTAATCGATAACACACCCATGCAATCCTTGGTTGGTGGAGTAAAGCGGTGGTGGACAACCTGTCATTCTTCCAAACTGTCTGCAGACCCTGATGGGCAAGTGAATCTCGACCACATGGAAGAAAATAAGAGGGACGTCGTAGCGATACTCGTCTGACTCGTCCCTAGTGACAGGACTGAGATAGTACTGGAGCTCTGGAGCATCCCAAGGACACCAATGCACCTAAAATTTTATAATTGAGTTAGGTTGTGATATAGTGTACATCGAACAAGACATAGGTATGATAGTAAAGAGAGTGTAACCTGATGCTGTGTCAGGACATCGAGACCGTCCGTGTACTCCCTGTACTTACGCCTCACATTCCCTCTAACTAACTCTGATTCCGTCTAGATAAACAGAGCTGTAGGGAGTGTATCCTGGCCGTTCCATTGCTGCATTGAACACGATAATGAATTAGCCATTAATAAACTCATAATATGTAACTATATCAAAGAATATAATGAACTGAAGTACTTACCGATAAACCAGTACTAAGTGGCCTCCCAACGGGCCATCATTCCCAACACCAAACCTGGAGTAGGTACGAGCAACCTCCATGGTTCACATACCCTGAGGTGCGACGGTAGGCAACGCATAGCTGTCGATACGTCCATGCCAGAACTGCGCTGTCCCAGTTGTATGCTGCTATATTCTCCCACAACTAGGGTAGTATGTCAAGGAAGATCTAGCTGATGGTGTTGCCCGAGGCGTCTGGGAAGAGGAAAGTACCAAGAAAGTGCCAGAGCCACACTCGAGTGAACCTGTCGATCTGAGCCTCCTCGGCCTATGGGTCCAAGTAATCAAAGTGCTTCGTGATCCAGGACGATAAAACACCAGAAGTTTTCCTAAAATTTACCAAAGAAAATGAGACCCGGTGGCTGCAGGAAAGCAATGCAAGTATTAAATAGGCTTCAATTTCTCACTTATTTTTCTTGGAAGCCTTGTCGTCCAGTGGAAGAAAGCCAGTAAACTGAGCCACCAGCTCCCTCCAGTGATCGTTGTCAACTATCCCTGTCACTGGAAGTCCCCCCAACCGAAGGCCAAAAATAGCCTTCACATCGTGCATGGTCAAGGTCATCTCGCCACAAGGTAGGTGGAACGTGTGGGTCTCAGGCCTCCACCTGTTATAAGAAAAGAACGACTATTAGTTGCCTTAAATTTGTTACAAGAAAGTTTATGTACAAAGAATGCACTCGCACCTGTCTATAGCTGCAGTAAGTAGTGCTGGGTCAAGGGGCGGAAGACCGTGGTTGACTACACGAACAAGCTCGAGGAAGTCGGCACGCCGTATGTACGACGCATAACGCTCGTCCCACTGGTGCGCCCTGGTGTGTGTGCGGGGCCTCAAAGTAGGTAAGGCTACCTCTGCGTCGTTGTCACTCAAGATGTGTGCTCGGTGCTGGTCGTCGTACTCCACCTCAAGAATGGGGTACAACGGGTGCTGCGTAGGAGGGGCCATCCTGTTACAAATTGATAAACAAAGCGTTAGAGTATTCAAATTAACAAAATTCAAATTAACATTATGTAGCATTGCAAAATTTAAATTACTTGTTATGCAATATGAAAGCACATGTATATATTTAAAGTAAAATTAACAGACATATCACGCACTAGTAACATAAACAACTTCACTAGGAATATAAGCATTTGACGAAACTTTATGAAGTCATCAAAATCGACGTATCACGTACTAGTAAGTACCGACATTTGTAAACTAGTATCTATACCCAAAATCCCTAACTAAATAACTAACTATAAACTAAATAATAAATACCTAATCAACCCCTAAACCCAAAATCCTAACCTCAAACCTAAAAACTACCTACGTAAATCACAAACAAATTCACTAACCTAACTATCATAAATCACTAACTATCCTAAATCACTAACTATCACAAATCAATAACAATCATAAAACCCTAACTATCCTATATTACTAATTATCCTAAACCACTAATTATCCTAAAACATGGAATCGAGAGGGAGGTGCCTTAGGAGCGGGCGGCCTTGACGCGCCGGCGTTCGTGGCGCGGTCGGCGCGGGCGCAGCGCAGCGGGAGTGGCCAGGCGCTGGCGGTGGGCGCGTGCGGCTAGCGGCTGTCGGCGGTGGGGCGCTGTGCGGCTGGCGGAGGACGCGGCGGCAGGCAGGGGTGCATGCGGGTGGGGGAGGGGGGCTCGCTCGCATATTTATTTGGCCCTACCGCACCAAGATCGGTGGCGCGGCAGAGCCCTGCCAGGTCAACGATCGCGATTCCGATCGTCGCCACGTCAGACCTTTGTCGCGCCACCATATATGGCGCGGCACAGGTATTTGGCCGCGCGCAGGGCAATAAGCGTGGCCAAAAGTATTAGTTTAAAAAAAACCTACCGTGTTAGATTTAAAATTAATTTCCAAAAAGTGTTAAAATTAAAAAAAATCGATATCTATCACTCCCTCAGCCAAACTATCTTGATTTTATTTGTGTAAAAAATAATCTTAATCTTAACTAAGTCTATATAAAAATATATAAATCCTTGTAATAGATTTTATGATATATTTTTTTAATATACCTATTTATAATCTTAAAATATTGATATTGTTTTCATAATTCAGAACGTCAAACATAAGTTACTTTGACATGGATCCAATCTAGAATTGCATATTTTATAGGATGAAGATACTATTATTCAGTATCTCCAAGAGTCTTTTTTTAAACCCACTCTCTAAATCATTATTTAGAGAATCATTTCAATAAAAATCATTCTCTATATCTTTTCACCATTCAATAGCTTTTCTATATCTTGTGCATACTCTAGAGTGCAAATTTTGCTCTCCATCTTTGGCTAGCGAAAAATCTGAAATAGAGAATATCAATATCTAGAGATCTAATTAAAAAAGGTTGTTGAAGAGTTTTTTTTTTCACTAAAATCTCTATTCCTACCAATAAGAAAGAATATAGAGTGGTTCTTGGAGTTGCTCTAGACTTCAATCCTAGTGGCAAATTTTCGTTTGTTGTATGTGGCAAGAAACTTGTGCTGTTTGTTGGCATCTTCTTAATTATTAGCTTTTCTCTAGAATGCTGTGGTTAAGTTATATACCGAGATAAAATTTTCCTTTATCTAAAGAAGTTGACGTGGAAAATAGAAAACTTTCATCCCCTGGCATGAAGAGGCAAGCTGTGCCGCTTTAACAGATCGAGATGACGTCGGATGCCAAAAGATTTTCCATTTTCGCGATGAGATCTTCTGGTACCACCTAGCTAGCCTGCTAGCTTTCGAAAATCTCTTGTTGCATGTGTCTGCTACGTACGACAAGATAACACTTAAAGAATTTAGGGTGTGTAGTTCGTGAATTTTAGAAATTTGGCTACGGTAACATTTTTATTTTTATTTAATAATTATTGTTCAATCATTGATAATTAGTTTGGCACATGGATAATTCCCTGCTGTCGTGCAGCAAATGCAGATCAGAATGGGAAAGTGTTGGCGTCCAATTCACAGCGAGCCAAACAACCAAATCGTGGTGATGCATCCGCCGTGCTGTCGATTGATGAACGGAAGTGATAAATGTCAAGAATAATCATCCAGCTAATATGTCGTTGACGTTCGGGCTACTCTCTCCGTCCCTAAAAAAGAGTTGCTACCAAAATCGTGTTGGTCAAACTTTCTTAACTTTAATTAGGTTTATAGAAAATACATGCAATATTTATATCTCCAAATAAGTTTATTATAAAAATATATTCAATGATCTACATAATAATATTAATTATGTACCATAAATATTAATATTTTATTAAATATATTTGGTTAAAGTTAAAAGTTGTTGACTTTTTGAAAGTGAGAATGACTCTTTTTAGGGACAGATGGAGTAGATTGATTGATTGTATCATAAATATTAATATTTTTTAAATATATTTGGTCTAAGTTAAAAGTTGTTGGCTTTTTGAGAAGCGAGAATGACTCTTTTTGAGACCGAGGGAGTAGATTGATTGATTGATATTGATATATATAGTTATTACTATAAAAATACTGCATTACGTAGCTAATAGATGGATGTCGGCCAAAAAGACCTGTACTAAAAAAACTTAGCAATAGCGCTAACAAAAAAATCATTTAGGCTTTGTTTGTATGTTATCGAATTCACTTTAATCCACATGCGTTGGGTTGGATTAGGGTAAAATTTAGTTCAACTTTCGCTCCAATCTATCCCAACACATATAGATCAATGCAAATCCAACTACATTCAAACAAATGTTCTCGAAAGGAGGCAATTGCATGGTGATGCCAAAGTGGACTAGGTTTTGACGTGGACACTGGCCACGTGTGCCTCGTACCTGGTCAAGCAATTGTTGCTGGCCGATCTTCCGCGAGCGGTGACACGTGACAGACGTCACTGACCTTCTAGTCGGCAGAAACAATAATCTCTATTCACACACACACAAAAAAAAAAAACTAAGGCCCTATTTAGACCATAAAGCTAACAATTACTCACTAAGCTTCTTTTAGTTGGTAAAAACATATGTCACTAATAACTATTTCATTAGTTAGACCAAACTAGTTAATAGTAACAACTAATATTAGCGTAGAAGGAGGCCGTTAGTTGTGCCTTCATCCCATGGTCTAAAAAAAATACATGGGACTTAGCCATAGATAAACAGCCATTCAATGCCCTTCACGGACATTCTTCAAACGAGGCAATTTGGTACCGTTGGCTAGAGCTTATTAGCCAAAATCAATTCTATTTTTCAGTCATAAAAACAATGTTTTTCTCTCACAATAAATCAGTTCTATAAATCAGCCGTAGCAGCAATAAGTCCTGCAGAACATGGCCAAAAAGGTATGCCAATGTGGACTAGGTTTCGTCAAAGGTGGACACCGTACCTGGTAGTGGTAGTACGTATATACTACCTGGTCAAGCTGATGTGGCTGGTCCATCTCCCGCCAGCCGAGGCCGAGCCACCCACACGTGACTGACATCAGCGGCGTTGTTCTAGTCGGCTGGAACAAAAACCGCCGCCCACCGAGAAGAAACACGGCCCTCCCTCAGCCCCAGTTTGGCAGTTCCCTCTTGCTACACTCAAGCAGTCAACAAAAGCTTCTCTGCCTCCTCTCCCTGTTTCTTGTTCAGACGCCCAAAACATTAATTAGCAAAACAAACAAGTCACCTACTAGTATGGTTGACAAAAAAAAACGGCATATGCGAACGACAGATTCGTGCCTGAGACGCCGGACGAAATGGTTGTCCGTTCACTCTTCGTACCTCATTGATTTGTGATCATATACATCCATCCAGGCAGCTGGATGCTGGATGACCTCGTGTGCTGTTCTTATAAATGCCGGCCAGCCATTCCCCTCCACTTTCCATTTCCGCTTGCATGCTCCAAAGCCGCCTTAGATTCAGGAAACACCGAGAGCAACAAGTTGTTGTGCCAGTGGCCGCCATGGCAAGAAGCAGGAGCATGGCGGCGCTGGCGCTCCTCGTCCTGGCCTCCTCCGCGCTGCCCGCGTCCGTCGCCGTGACGTCGCCGTACGTTCGGCCGCCGCCCAGGGCCACGCTGTCGCTGCCCCGGGACGACGACGCCGACGGCCAGACGCCGCAGCAGGTACGCCTTCCTCTGTGTCGCTCTGCTCTCAAGCAAGATGTGCTTCGGCGGTTCCAGTGCCCTGGCCGCCTGTGTTTCGCCGAGCTAGCGGAAAGCCCGAAAACCCACTGCTGACCACCACCAGGTTCTGAATTCTGAATGCTGCCATGTCATTGGGCACTACTGAACCTGCGTTCGTGCAGCGACCTCGCTTCACTTGTTGCAGCAAGTTTGCTCCGATCCATTTGTGCTACTGAACACTGATGATCCGCCGTGCGAGTGCAATTACTTACTTGCATATGGTGACCATGTACGTTGTCGATGGGGTGGTTTCTTTTTGCTGTCCAACTCGATCGATTAGCTAGACAACACTGGATCGATTAGGATTAGCACACAAGGGATTGTCTGTTTGCGACCGCATTCAGTGAGTCAAACTCCGACCAGAAAGAAAGAATCAAAGAAAGCATCCTGCATTCCTGCGTGGCCCCACGAGCGTCCTTCGTCTTCGTCATGTGATACAGCGTGGCGTTTCTGTCGTTCACCATCGGCTTATAAAGTATGTACGTCCAGTAGTATAATACTTGTACGAGGGAAGTTGAAGGTAGGAAGGAATTGTGGTGCCTGTCACGACATTTTTGGTTGGATTTTTTTATTTTACATAAGGTTTCTTGGTTGGATTCCTAGGGAGCAGGAACAAATATAGCTGAATAAATATGTACGTGTTCACACAGCTGGGGCTGGGAAAGAGCTTGACCTGATGATTTGCGTCTGTTTAGTAGTTAGCATCAAGAACGGGCCGGGGGTTGAGTGAGACAGTGACCGCACCACTGACAGAGACAGGGGAGAAGAGAAGACGAGAGACAAGAAGCTCCTTTCGGATTCATCCCCCGCGCAGCGCCCCCGTGTCATCGTCCCTGACGACGCACGTCGTGCCGGTTGGGTTCCGCTTATCTGCCTTGCTGTTTCTTGTGATTGTGACTAATCATGGGCGACGCATGACAATCAGCTTTAGGTTAGTGTTACTGATAGTGATAGGGCAATGCATCGATCGACCATCAGAGCTAATGCTCTGCTGCGGTCGTCACAATCATGAGTCACACCTGTTTCTTTCCTACGTTTTCCCCGTCAGTCATAGCAAAACGCAAAGAATTTGAACACTTTTCCTTGGAAACTCCAGGTGCACATATCAATGGTAGGGCCTGACAAGGTGCGGGTATCATGGATCACCGACGACGACGCGCCGGCGACGGTCGACTACGGCACGTCGTCCGGCCAATACCCCTTCTCCGCGACCGGAAACACGACGACCTACTCCTACGTGCTCTACCACTCCGGCAACATCCACGACGCCGTCATCGGCCCGCTCCAGCCCAGCACCACCTACTACTACCGCTGCAGCGCCAGCCCGTCGTGGGAGCTCTCCTTCCGGACGCCGCCGGCCACCCTCCCCTTCAAATTCGTCATCATCGGTAAATGCCCATAATCTTGTACATTTTGTGCATGTGCCGCCGCAGCTGGGCTCGAGTGCTCGATCGATCATGGCGTGATTTGATGGACACGGCAATGGCGTCGCTATATGTTGCAGGTGACCTCGGTCAGACGGGGTGGACGGCTTCCACGCTGAAGCACATCGCCGCCGCCGACTACGACATGCTCCTGCTCCCGGGCGACCTGTCCTACGCCGACTTCGTCCAGTCGCGGTGGGACTCGTACGGCCGCCTCGTGGAGCCGCTGGCCAGCGCGCGGCCGTGGATGGTGACGCAGGGCAACCACGAGGTCGAGAAGCTGCCGCTGGTCGAGCCCACGCCGTTCAAGGCATACAACGCGCGGTGGCGCATGCCGTACGACTACGCCGCCGCAGCGCCGCCGTCGGGCGACAACCTCTACTACTCCTTCGACGTCGCCGGCGGCGCCGTGCACGTCCTCATGCTCGGCTCCTACACCGACTACGGCGCCGGCAGCGCGCAGCTCCGCTGGCTCCGCGCCGACCTCGCGGCGCTCGACCGCAGGAGTGGCAGGCCGGCGTTCGTGCTCGCGCTGGTGCACGCGCCGTGGTACAACAGCAACGAGGCGCACCAGGGGGAGGGCGACGCCATGCGGGACGCCATGGAGGCGCTGCTGTACGGCGCGCGCGTCGACGCCGTGTTCGCGGGCCACGTCCACGCGTACGAGAGGTTCGAGCGCGTCTACGCCGGCAAGGAGGATCCCTGCGCGCCCGTGTACGTCACCATCGGTGACGGCGGCAACCGGGAGGGGCTGGCGGACAAGTACATCGACCCGCAGCCGACGATCTCGGCGTTCCGGGAGGCCAGCTTCGGGCACGGCCGGCTCGAGGTGGTGAACGCCACGCACGCGCTGTGGACGTGGCACCGCAACGATGACGACGAGCCGGTCGTCGCCGATCAGGTGTGGATCAACAGCCTCGCGGCCAACCCGGCTTGTAACAGAAGCAAGAAGAAGAAGATGTGACGCACGACGACAAGGAGATTGAATTTATAAACTGTTGTTCCCCGAAAAAATATATTCATAAATTGGTTGTGTAATGTAAATATTCATACTTCGATTGTGTTTGGTTGGAAACGGTAACGGAATATATTGTGACACCGAGAGTGGCCCCATAAAGAATAACCGTTTGTATCCTTGAATTAAATTCATTTTAATAATCATAATTTAGACACATATTAATTAAGCTAATATAGTTATATATCGATTATATTTGTATATTATTGTTGGCTATACGAGAGAAATACTTATGTGTTATATTTCTACTGTAGAGGAGCGAGTTGAAGATCGTGTTATAAGTTGCAAAGTAGAAATATAGAATTGTGATTTATAGAATCAATTTTCATCTCTCATCCTATGAATTTGAGATAGGCTTACCTGTGAACTTTGGAAAGTGGTGGAATGTCAAATTCTAAGCCAAATAGCCTAGTTTATTAAGTAGATTTCAATTCCTCCAAATAAAAGGATCCAAACAGCCCCTTATATTTTTGGACATTTTTGGACTTCCGGTATTTGAAGCTGAGCCAGAAGCCTAGGTTCAAGTGTCGTTGGGGCTTCAAATAAAATGTAATAATGTATCGAGACGCTGTCTAAATTTTCTTTTCCTTTTCCCCCAAAACACAATACAAACATTGAGAACCACATACATCGATACACACTTGTCCCTAATGCACACGCACAAACCCCATTTTATGCGCATCTTTAAGAGATTTTTATCGCTAAATCTTGAAATAACTAGCATTCTTTAGTAAAGAGAAAAAAAGAACGAAGTACAATGTTCTTTAAGAAAAAAACTAATCATATGCTTCCCCCATCAGAAATATAATTACATTTGGATTTATTTTAAGTCAAACTTATTTTGTTTTGGTGATCAATTCTTGTACAACACCACATTGATGGTAGTTTTAGGGGCAGCTAAAATCTCTAACTTGGCGGTTGGTGTTACAGGTCAACTCTACAAACAGAGGGCATTTCTAGCTAGTGGCAACATAGACAAATATGTGCACTATAAAAAAATCAACACCTTTTCAAGTTAAGTCCAATGGAGACAAACATTGTACCAAAGATGTATATATCAAAGAGACCTACAACTTTGAAATTGATGAGTTTTCATTTAATAGTCTAGTGTCCCAAAATAATGCTTTAAAGGATTTTATTTTTAAATTCAAAATTTTATTTTTTTTCAAACTGTCTCGAATGAACATGAGTCCAATATCAAAGTTGTAGTGCTCGATATATAAAATTTTCTAGTTCAAACTTTTTTTTATTCAAAATCATTTAAAGGCCCAAATCTTCACTACAAGATTCACTAAAGTTGGTACAGAAGCATAAGATCGTTCACTTATCAGAAGTGATTGTGTGGTGGGATGGTAGGAGAGACTCATATGAACCATAAGTCTTGGATTTATACTTAAATTCCCAGTAGGCACATATATTTTGATTGCATTCTGGAGATATTTTTGTACAACCAATTTTTATTTTGTAGAAAATGACTTTTAGAGGCGGGCCATGTTTCTGGCCGAGGCGGTTGCACACTTGAGTAGAGGAACAAATCATCTCTAACCACATATAAAAAGCAGGTATATGGTAGTGAGGAGGGTATAGAGGCAATACGGAACTGCAACTCAAGGGATCTCGGTTTTGGTGGAGAAGGAAGAAGACGATGAGGCGAGGTCAACCATGGGGGCCGAGGAGAAGGTAGAGGGGTGGCTCTAATTTGTCATGGGGGAGGGGGAGGGGGCGTTAGGAGAAGATATAGGGAGGGGTGGTCATTGGGCCTGGTCCAAAATAAAGAGAGGATGTGGAGATGTGGCACTATTATGACAAATAACATAGAGTAACACATAAATCTATATCTAAATTAACCAATTGCACTATATCATTAACAACAATATAAAGTATCCTGAATCTAAATTATCTATGATGATAATTATAAAAGTTTCCAAAAAATCTTTTATAATGGTTATAAATTATTTACTAATTGTTTGGGTGCATCATATGTTTGGGACCTAAGAGAAAAGGCCCAATTATTGGTTCGAGATGCATAAGTGTAAGCATTTAGAGCATGCTTGTAAATTATGGGGGCTCATTTGTAATTATAAACCCCACCAAGAGAGTATATGAAAATAACCACCTCTCACCTTCTGAATAAAAAGGGGGACAAATGCATGTTGAAGGGACGCTTAGCCTCCCACTCATTTGCTATCTCTCTCTTTCACTCTCTTCCTTCTTTTTTCAGTCTTAGACCAAGACTCATGTTATTATTATTAATATATGGAAAACTAACTTAGATCTGTGTGTGTCGCTATGCATATACATATGTACATGAAGAGATGAATGTGTCAATTTTCAAGCCAAACATATAAAGGTTTTGACAAAACATATGTCGAACACATATGAAGGTACCAATGCAAAGATGAAAAATATAACAATGAATAGAAAAATATACAAAGTAGTTGGTAAATCAACCGTATAACAAATGATGTCCGGGAAACTTACATTCAACACTAAGGAACATGAGTACCCACTTAAGAGCGGTGCTTAGATACAAAGACATGGACGCAACACTAGCAGAAGTTGCAAGCTTATACTATTAGAAGTTTGGCAGTAGGCCAATATTGTAGTGGCATACATGAACCATGTAGTAGTAGATAGGCTGAGATTGGCCATGTACTACTAGTACAAGTAGTTGGCGTACTCACAATACTCTAGTGTACCTTGTAGAGGTAATAGAATTATGTGTATAAACTAGTCTGTGCAATAAAGCAAAGGCAGTTCAGTTGCCACACATATTTAGAGTTTTAGAGTCGTGCTTGTGTGTGTTCTCTATTCTCACCCTTCTTCAACCTTTTGCCATGAGAGGGTGTGAGTGCCACTTTCTTCTGTGCAATCAAGGCATACAAAGCATCATAATTGCCTGTGCTTTTCTTCCAGATAAAACAATTGAAACATTTGTGTGGGTATTGCAGACACTGAAGGAAGCAATGGCATCAATGAACATCATGATGGACAAGGCAATGAAAGTTGTAATAGCTCAAGTATTCTTTTTTTTGACACATAGATGTTGCAAGTTCCATGTGTTCAACAAAGCATGCGAGAAGTTTGGTTGGCTAATAAAGAACCACAAAGAATTTGCAGAGGAGTTTGACTACTGCATTAACTACATTGAAACACCAGAAGAGTTTGAAACATTGGAGCATAACATTGAGAAGAAGTACAATATGCATCGCAATGAATATTTCCCAAACATGTCTTCAACCAAGTCCATCTGCGCACCCATATACTTCAGGAAATGCTTCTTCTCCTGCACAAGCACAACAGGAGATATAAGATTATGAACGCATTATTCAAGAAAATGGTGCACCCACAAGATTCAGTAATGTATTTTTGTAAGTGCAATCAAGCTCTAATGTGGGTTTTGGTGATAATGACCACATAACTAAAGGACTAATGAGATTTATCGAGTTGACAAGTAGGTGATATGTTTATGAGGATAACATTTACAATGGTGGAGCCCTCAATCATAAAAGGATGCGGTGCTATACTTAAAGCAGGCATTTAAATTCTTTTTGTTTTGAAATTGAGTATAGGAAATGCCGCACTATAAAGAGAGATACAATGCATAAGCTTTAATGCGTAACCAAGTGCTCAAAATACCCACCATACAAATCCTCAAACCAAGCCAAGCCATCCAAGTACCTAACTCCTACCCTTTGCTATTGTAGCTAGAGTGGCACTGCGTGCCGCACATATCACAGCATGTCGTGACTTAACGGCTAGTTGGGAAACGGGAGGTATTTATACCTCTTCTTCTTCCTCCCAACGGCTATCTCGACCAGAACTCTCACCAACCTTCAGACAAATATCTTCAACTCCACTGAAGGCTCTCCCCTCTCTCCCTTTGGTTCCCTTGAGATTCCTTGAGAGATTGAGCGTCAAAACTCAATTAGAGAGCTTGTCAACCTAAGCTTCATCTCTTAGAGCACTTGGTTCGCGTTCAAGCTGATGGATTGTGTTTGTTACTCTTAGAGCAAGGGCCCCGGTTAGGCGTTGCCCGCCAAAGCTTCCAACTCTTGTGGGCACTTTCGAGATGTTTGTAATCACCCCATCATCTAGTAAGAAACTCCAAATCAAGAGACTTGTGCTCTTGACTTGAGAAGAGGATAGGGTTTACGAAATCCAAGCATTGATGGCTTGCTCAACAACGTCGAGGTAGGCATGCCTTGGTGGCGAGCTGAACCATGGGATAAATACCTTGCCTCGCGTGTTTCTTGCTTTGTATTGTGCTCGATTTGTTTTTGTTGGTGATTCTAGGATTTGGTCCCGATCTACTTGTGCGTAAACTTTCGATCTTTTTCAAGTGGTTGAATAGGCTTTATACTACCTCAAGAATATCAGTAATTTATTTGATCTACTTTTCATTGCACAGATTTGACTTGTGTACACTAGTTACTCTGCACGCGGCACCACCGTAGTTTCACCCAGCACTGCCGCGTCACGGGCGCGTCACGGCAGTACCACGTGAAAGTCCTATAGTGACACACCTATACCGATCACTGTGATTTAGTTTGATTTTAAACAGGCCTATTCAACCCCCTCTACATGTGCCAGGGTCTTTTCAAGTTTGTACATAATAGAAAGAAGGGTTGAGAAAGAGAAATGGAATAGATACAGATATAATTAAATATATTGTTTGTCGATATTGATTTTTTTTGTTCGATACAAATGTGTCGATGTTTGATCACCGATAGCCTGCCACGGGGATACCCGGGGCAGTTTGTTCGGGCTTCAACGTATGCGGAACTCGATGGTTACTGCAAGAGACAGTCGATTTATCCTGGTTTGGACCCTCGATCATTGATCGAGTAATAGCCCTACGTCCAGTCGACGTTAGCCTTTGCGTTGGATTAATCGTAAAGTGTTGTGTTGTCAAAAGTCACCAGTCCCTAGGATCCCTGCCCTCCTTTATATAGTCAGGAGGTCAGAATCTTAGTCGGTTTACAAAGAGAGTTCCTAGTAGGATTACAGAATAATACTACTACTATGATTACAGGGGAAGAATCCTAGTTAGACTAGATCTTCTCCCTTCCCTGCGGGGTATCCCGTGGGTCCCGCACCAACAAGCCCCCGAGCACTTCATGGTTGAGTTCTGGAAGCCTCATCTTGTTCCTTCAAGTCTTGTCGAGTAGGAACAAGCGTCGTCCGAGTGCTTTCTTGAGCGAAACCATGTAGCGCTTCATGAGATCTTCGCGTGGCGTGTACCTTTTTGAAGAAAAAAGTACTCCTATTTGGATGTAGCCCCCGAGCCTCTTGCTGTTTGGCACAAGGAGCTTGAGGGACTTTTCTTGAAATCGCCCTGATTCTTTGTCGAAGGGCTCCCGAGCATATACCTAGGTTCTTTGTCGAAAAGAGCTCGGATATAGCTATGTCCGGGTTCTTTTTGTCGTGTGGCCTTGAAGTCATCTATCTTGAAGAAGTCTTCTGAGTGATGTGCGCTTTTTCAAAGGAAAAAGTGCACTCACTAAGTGTAGCCCCCGAGCCTCTTGCTATTTGGAACAAAAAGTTGGAGGGTCTTGAATCTTATGTCGTTTGAAAAACTGTTGTCTTGAAGTAGTCCTCTTGGTGATGTGCGCTTTTTTTTGAAGGAAAAAGTGTACTCACTGAGTGTAGCCCCCGAGCCTCTTACTATTTGGAACAAAAAGTTGGAGGGTCTTGAATCTGAGTTGTTCAAAAGAATTAAAAAAACCTCTCCTGTTGCAGCCCCCGAGCATATATCCGGGTTCTTTTGTTCAGAAAGAACTCAGATGCAGGGTCTTAGCATATTCTCTGGTAGTGTGCTGTTGTCAGATGTAGTTGTATGGTGGTGGTTGGGTGTGAATGCTGTTTGTTCATGAGTTGTACAGTGTTAGTATATCCTTTCGAATATGCTTGTCCTTGAGTACTGTTCCTTCACGCCTGAGTCCTCTTTCATTGAATTCTGTCTTTTCACTGTGTCCTTTGTTAGGTTTGTTCCGCTGGTGCTCCTGGTCCATGTGCAACTCTTCTTTGGCCTATAAATATCCTTCTCCTGTGCTATTTTGATTCATCGAGCATTTTTGTTGCGTGGTCTGAAGTCTCCGTAGTCATGAATATGTTAGTTTGTGAAGTAGAGCAGCCCCGGGCGTATTTTACAGTTCTTGTGTATCTTGCCATAGCTGGAGGGAGTCTTGTGATAGGGATTAGAGGTAGGCTAATCCTATAGCAGCATTGTACTTGGAAGTACGTGGCGGTATTTGGAGGGAGTCTTGTGATGTGGGATGTGATCCTTTATCTGGCAGTTCTGGGTTGATCCTCGTCGCCTGCCCTAAGACTGTTCGGTGCAGATCAATACCATATCTAGCATCACATCAGACTTGGGTAGACAGATGCCTGCCGGCCTTCTCTGCTCCATGTTGTCCCACTGTGCTATTGATTTCCGCCTTGGATGCACTGTGTCCGTCCTTTGAAGAAAATAGTGTAGCTGAGTGTGGTTTGTTCTACCGAGTAGTAATTTAGAACACGTAGTCGTTCCAGAGCCTAGCCGTGTCTGGGTTCCTCTTTGCTACTTTGCTTGTCGTAGTACCGAGTTCGTTGGGTCTTGTAAGATGTGTAATCTTCTATTTTTTTGAAACCATTTATAATGGAAAGAATCTTATCTTCTGAGTTGTTATTCTTTATTCTCATGATGTCCCGGTTGTTGATGAGAATTCTGAGTTCTTTCTGTAAGGACCAGGTTGTTGTGCTCCTTGTGAGGTAACCCTTCTTTGCTTTATTGTTGATGAGTTCTTTTTTTAGTAATATGATAACTCCACCGTGGTGCTAGATGGATAAGTCTGAAATCTGCCCGTTGAACTATACCATTATGTGGATTTGAGCCATCCATCATTTTAGCTGCGTCGAAAAAAGGACCGTTGCGTCCTCATGCCATGTTAAAATGGGCCTGGTGGGCCACGTTTTTACCGGTGTAAAATCTATTTAAAGGCCTTTCTCCTCCTTTTCTTTGGTACCCTGCCTTTGCCTTGAAACCCTAGCCATTGAGATTCCACCATCACCATTGCCGCCATCGTCTGAGCGCTTCCATCTTAGCCTTCTCGATTCTTAGTGCCCCATTGCCTTTGTTAGTATATGGGTAGGAAGAAGTCGGCGAGTAAGTCCCAGGTGACCTTCGTTGACGAGGAAGCATCGCTCTCCGTCATTGAAAATCAAGAGTTCATGGCGATGAGGGCTGCTCAGAAGATCTAGCCGGCTCCAACAACAACTAAAGACCAGCTTCGCGAGCTTGTTAGTGATGGTCTAATTCAGAGTAAGGATATTGCTGATTGGAGAGCTCCAGGCGAGCATCGGGTCCCTACCCTAAGTCCTGGTGAGATCATTCTTTTCATCTCCTTTATCCGTGCTGGTCTCTACATTCCTGCTTCTGCCTTTCTTCACCTATTTCTTAACTATTTTGGGATTAGCCTGAACCACCTTGCTCCCAATGCTGTTCTTCACCTTTCTGTTTTCGTTCATCTTTGTGAAACCTTCCTTGGAATTCGTCCTTCTCTTTCTCTCTTTTGCTACTTCTTTTGCCTAAAGACACAACCCTGCCGCGATGACACCAATGTTCTTGGTGGCTATGGGATTCAGTTTCGCTAGGGTCTTAAGAGCAAATTCTTTGACTACGACCTGGTTGATTCTATGAGGGATTGGCGTGCTGACTGGTTTTATGCTACCAACTTGATTCCTCCTCTTTCCGTTCACTCCGGATCTGGTCCCTTGGTTAATGACCGATGGGAAAAGAACCATGTGACGACTACCGAGCTCCAGATGATCAAGCCTTTTCTCGAGAGGATTTGCACTCTAAAACAACAAGGCTTGACCGGCTTCGGGATTATTTCAAGTTTTCTTCGCCGCCGAGTTCAACCTTTGAAGGAGCGCGAACATTACGGTTTTGAGTACTCTAGGGCAGAGGACCCTTCTCGTATGGTCCCTGCCCTTGAGTTGACCGATGAGGAGGTGCTCGAGCATCTTTAGAAGATGCTAAAAGGAGTAAGTGTCATCCCGCTTGCTGTCCTTGAGTACAGTGCTAACAACTCGCCCTCTGTTGTGAGTTGTTCTTTTCTTATGCGGGTACTTTTAATTCTCTTTTCGTTGTATCCACTTTTGCTTAATCTTCCTTGTCTTGTTGTTTTACTCTTTTATAGGAATTAGGGTATAATTTCGCTGATCCCATTCCCCTTGATGATCTCCCTGCAAATGTGGAGGCTGGGGGTAGTCTTGCTGGGGCGTCCTTGACCAGTAAGTCTCAAACTACCATGATGCTTCCTGGTGTCTCTTCTACATTTTCTGACGTATATGAAGAGTATGTTCCTCGTCCAGTTCCTCGAGCTCCTCGTACTTTCAAAAACAGGGGGCGAGCGGATAGTTCTTCTTCTGCTCCATCTGCTGCCAAGAAGTCTCGCCAGTCGAGTACTCGTCCAGGTACTCCAGTTGTAGCTAGCATGCTCTTAGGTGAGCATATTAATACACTCTGTCCTTTTGCTGTTTGTTTTTATCTTTGACCGAGTACTTTTGTCCTTTTTCAGCTGGAACTATGGTGGCCTTGGTCGAGAGTGAGGAGGAAGAGGATGATGATGCTACCCTCGTTACTCGTCGCTGAGTTCTTTTCTTGTTTTCCTGTTGTTGAACTCCTCTTTTTGTTTTGACTTTGGTCTTGTTCTCTTGTAGCAAGCGGTCATCGAGCTTGAGTTCTTTTGGGGCTCTAGTACCGGCCACACCGCTCCTATTGCAGGGTAGTGGCGATGTTTTTGCTGCCGTGGTTCCCCCTGCGTGGTCTTCTTTTGGTTTTATGAAGAAGAAGATAGCTGAGTGAGTGAATTCTGGTTTTATTTCTCTGCTTCTGTTCTCCTTTTTTCTTATTCTTATTGGTGAGTTTCCTTGTCAACTTTTAGGCCTTCATCTTCCTTGAGCCTCCAGTCAACTTCTTGTCAGACCTCTGGTGCGCCCTTGTGCACCGAGTCTCAGAGCTCGGAGCGTGCGGTCATCGAGGTGGCCGTGAGGGGGACAGAGTATGTAGCCGCTGATTTGCTGACTCCTAAGGTGACCGTGGCCATGCCGGCGGGTTCATCTGAGAGATTGGTCGTGGCTTCCTAGGAGATTGCCCTGGTCGTGCCTTCTTCGCCTCGGCTGGCTTCTCCCTCTCCTCTTCTTTCTTTCGGTGGTCCGCCTTTGGCTGATGACGTGGTGCAGCAATTTGATGCCACTCATCGATTGTCGGAGCTGACTGCCGCCTGGGGAAACTTGGCGACCTTCACGACTTCTTTCGGGGAAAAGCTCTAGGTAAGTTTTTCTAAACTTCTTTCTTTGGATGTTTGTTTTTCTCCTATCCTTATTTCTTGTTTTTCTCTCTTTCTTTTTGCTCAGTCTTTTTCTCATGATCATACCGGCTTCTTTTTCTCATCTGAAACCGAGAAAAAGTTGTCCTCCGAGGTGAGTACCCTGAAGGCAGAGCTTGACCTCTATCAGGCTGAGTTGGAGAGTGAGCGTCAAATGCATCAGAAGGAGGAAAGGCTCTTCATGCCTGGGTAGTTGAAGTAGAAAAGCAGAGGGATGTAGCTGTCCAGGAGGCCTTAAAAAACATGGAGGCCATGAAGAAAGAGTGCCATGGTATCGCGAGTTCTTTTTCGTTTCCCTTTGTATTCAAATTTGTTTTTCTGCTGACTTGTCTTTTGTTGCTTGGTCTAGCTCTCCGAGTTGAAAAGCAGAAGCTCTCGGAGGGTATCGAGGAGATGAAGACACTCGTTCGTACTAGCCACAATAAGGCTGAGGAGGTAATTACTCAAGCTAAAGAACTCACGCTTGCTAAGTTGATTAGGCGTGGAGTTGACACAGATCTTGTGCAGGCCCAAAAAATCGTTGAGGACTTGACTAGCAAGTTGGCAACGGCTACTGAAAACTAGAAAGCTTTGTGGAAGTCTTTTTGGTTAGTAGCCGACCTTCTTCAGACTTCAGCAGACGATGGTCATTCTTGGGCTCAGTTCATTCCCCAAGTGCCGACCTGTTTTTAGGAGTTCGTGAAGAGGTGCACCCATCTTTGTACTAGGAACATCCTTGCCCAGGTCCAGGTTCTTTCTCTAGACTTTCCTTTGTCCAAGGTTGCTGATGAAGCCGAGAGCCAAGAGTATTTGGATGCTGTTGAGAAGTTGGAGCCCGAGGTCGATGACTTAGCTAGGAAGATTGTAGATAATCTTAACATTGATGTCTCTTCTCCTGATGACAATGCTTGATGTAGTTGACCTTTGTATTCTAGCTTCTGTAATAAAACGCTATACTTGAAGACTGAATGGAAATTCTTTATTTTTTGTTGATGTCTTCTTTGTTTGTATTTCTTTGTCTCATAAACAACCCGGCTTAGGTAGATCATTGTCTTGACAAACTTTCTTGATCTGTCGAGTGCTTTTCTGGCTTTCGTTTGTGCCTTGTAAACAACTCGGTATATGTAGATTGATGTCTTGCCGGACTTCCTTGATTTGTCGAGTGCTTGTCTGGCTTTCGTCTGTGACTTGTAAACAACTCGGTACAGATCGTTGTCTCGACAAACTTTGTATTCTTGTTAGTACTGAAAAGACTTAGGACATCTCCAGCTTCTTCTTTTCGGCTTTAACTCAGAGTGTGGTCAGCATCTGGTCCTATCTCTGGTTGCAAAAACATCCTAGAGTTGACATGCCCCCAAGCACTTCATGGTTTAGTTCTGGAAGCCTTGTCTTGTTCCTTCAAGTCTTGTTGAGCAGGAACAAGTGTCGTCCAAATGCTTTCTTGAGCAAAACCATGTAGTGTTTCTTGGGATCTTCTAAGTGTCACCCTCGAGCCTCTTGTTATTTGGAACAAGGAGCTGGAGGGTCTTTGTCTTGGAATTGCTCTGATTTATGCTTAGGCTTAGTTTTAGTCGTTTTGCTTTTTGGTTCGGGTGTTAGCTTATTAGCTACCCTCATCGGCGGGCTCAAGCATCTTTTTGGCTCTTTTCCTCTCGGCCGGTATGCTCAGTCATCTTTTCAGCCATTTTGCTTATTTGTTCGGGTGTTAGCTTATTAGTTACCCTCATCGGCAGGCTCAAGCATATTTTCAGCTCTTTTGCTCTCGGCCGGTATGCTCAGGCATCTTTTTAGCCATTTTGCTTTTTGGTTTAGGTGTTAGCTTGTTAGCTACCCTCATTGGCGGGCTCAAGCATGTTTTCAGCTCTTTTGCTCTCGGCCGGTATGTTCAGGCGTCTTTTTAGCCATTTTGCTTATTTGTTCAAGTGTTAGCTTATTAGCTACCCTCATCGACGGGCTCAAGCATCTTTTCAGCTCTTTTGCTCTTGGCCGGTATGCTCAGGCGTCTTTTTAGCCATTTTGCTTTTTAGTTTGGGTGTTAGCTTGTTAGCTACCCTCATCGGCGGGCTCAAGCATGTTTTCAGCTCTTTTGCTCTCGGCCGGTATGCTCAGGCATCTTTTCAGCCATTTTGCTTTTTGGTTCGGGTATTAGCTTGTTAGCTACCCTCATCGGCGGGCTCAAGCATCTTTTTAGCTCTTTTGCTCTCGACCGGTATGCTCAGGCATCTTTTCAGCTATTTTGCTTATTTGTTCGGGTGTTAGCTTGTTAGCTACCCTCATCGGTGGGCTCAAGCATCTTTTCAGCTCTTTTGCTCTCAGCCGATATGCTCAGGCGTCTTTTCAGCCATTTTGCTTTTTGGTTGAGCTCATTGGAAACAACTCGGGGAAAGCCATAATAAGACATATGTTGTCTAGAAAGAACCATCTTTATTGATCATGAACATTGATAAGTCATAATAGTACATATGTTGTCGATGAGCATCATCTTTATTGATCATAAACATTGATCTCTTGTAGCTTGTATATATATTTTCTTGTGAGTTGTTTTCATGCGTAGAATCTTCTTAGCTGACTGATGTGCCATGTATTGTTGACTTCTTTTCTGTCTTCGGTTGTCAACTTGTATGTGCCTGGTCCGGTGACTTTTGTGACGATAAAAGGACCTTCCTATGGACTGAGTAATTTATGGCGTCCGTCAGTTTTTTGTATTCTTCTTAGTACTAGGTCTCTGACTTGTAATGATCAAGACTGGGTATTCTTGTTGTAGTGGCATCTTAATCCTTGGAGGTATCTTGCTGATTGAAGGGTAGTGTTTACTCTGACTTCTTCTGTACTATCGAGTTCTAACCTTTGGGTATGTTCTGCTTCTCCTTCATCATATTGTTCTATCCTTGGTGACATCCAAATCAAGTCAGCAGGTAGTACGGCTTCTGATCCGTAAACCAGGAAGAAAGGTGAGTATCCGGTGGCTCTGCTTATTTGAGTCTGTAGCCCCCATACGACCTTGGGTAATTCTTCAATCCATTTTGATCCATAGTCCACTAGTTCTTCATACAATCTTGGTTTTAATCCGGCTAGTATGAGTCTATTAGCCCTTTCTACCTATCCGTTGGCCTCTGGATATGCGACTGATGCATAATCTATTCTGAAGCCACAGTCTTGTGCCCAACTTTGGAATTCAGCGGCTGTGAAGGGAGAACCCAAATCTGTGATGATTCGATTGGGCATGTCGAAGCGGTGCATAATGTCTTGGATAAACTCGACTGCTTTGGCTGCGCTGTATTTTGCGAGTGGTTTATATTCAATCCACTTGGTGAACTTGTCAATTGCTACGAAGATGTACTCGAAACCGCCTTTTGCTTTCTTAAGAGTTCCTACTTGATCCAGCCCCCAACAGGAGAAAGGCCAAGCGGGTGGGATGCAGATGAGGTTGTAAGCTGGCACATGAGCTTGTCTTGCGAACATTTGACAACCTTTGCATCTTCTGATGAGTTCTTCTACGTCTTTCAAAGTGGTTGGCCAGTAGTAACCGGTGCGGAATGCTTTACCGACTAGTGTTCTTAAAGCGGCGTGATTTCCACAGCAACCTAAGTGTATTTAGTCTAGGATCTCTTTGCCCTCTTCAAATGAGACGCATTTTAGGAGTACTCCTGATGATGCAGCTCTTCTATAGAGCTTGTCTCCTACTAGGATGTAATTCTTGCTTCTACGAACAACTTGGATAGCTTTCTCTTTTTCAGCTGGCAACTTATTCTCTTTGATGTAATCAATAAAAACCTAGGTCCATGAAGTGGTGATTACCAAAATCTAGGTGCCTTTGGCTGAGATTTCAGGGGTTATCTCACCGGGTTGTTTGATAGAGGGAGTTGATAACTCCTCTATGAATACACCGGGTGGGACCTTCGCCCTGTCTGATCCAAGCTTGGCGAGGATGTCTGCCGCAATATTAGAATCGCGCAGGACGTGTAGAATTTCTAATCCTTGAAAATGTTTTTCGAGCTTTTGTATTTCAGCACAGAAAGCGCCTATATTTTCTTTGATGCAGTCCCAATCTTTATTGACTTGATTGATTACCACTGCTGAATTGCCGTAAACAAGTAAACGCTTGATTCCGAGGGTAATTGCCACTCGTAGCCCATGGATGAGGGCTTCGTATTCTGCTTCATTGTTTGTAGCTTGCCATAATATCTAAAGGATATACTTGAGTTGTTTTCCATCTGGAGAAATTAGGAGGACGCCTGCACCGGCTCCGCCTAGCTTGAGTGATCCATCAAAGTACATCTTCCAATGATCAAGGATGGTACTTGACATAGGTTGTTGAATTTCTGTCCATTCGGCAACAAAATCAGCCAGGGCTTGAGATTTAATTCCCTTTCGTGGGGTGAAATCGATATTGAGAGCACCAAGTTCAACTGCCCACTTAGATATGCGCCCTGTTGCGTCTCTGTTGTACAGGATGTCTTCGAGTGGGAAATATGTCACCATGGTAATCTTGTGGCCTTCAAAATAGTGGCGAAGCTTGTGTGAAGTGATCAGTAGGGCGTAGAGTAGTTTTTGTACATGTAGGTACCAGATTTTTGATTCTGACAGTACTTCGCTGATGTAATATATGGGGCATTGTACTTTATATACACGCCCTTCTTCTTCTATTTTGTCACACCCAATTTTAAGGATAAAATTGAATGCACAAAACTCATGTGTGCCCAGGAAACAATCACACACACAAGCTGACAAATTACAATAGTATCATCACGGTGTCCCATACATCAGAGTTATAATAAAACTTAGTCTTTTATATCACAGCGGAATAATAAAAAGATAATAAACTCTCGTGGCCGTCATCACAGGGAAGGTCAACTGGTTGACCACAAGCCTAATAATCCTCCGGGAAAACCTCATACCCGTTGACATCTGTTACCCATCCGAGATTTTTATCCAAGTAAAGAAAATAAACAAGTGTAAGTACATTCCGTACTTAGCAAGCTAACATGGGGTTATGAAGCTCAAAAAGGTTGACACTGGTTTACTGCAGTTAGCACTTTTAGTAAGTCAACATTTTATTATCAAGGATTATCAAGTTATGCTTAAGCCCCCTTTTCAACCCACATAATCATATATCAGAACCGGTTGAATCATGAAACATCATCATAATATCATCATAGTCATCATGTATGAACAACATTATAAGTCACCATTTATTCTGTGAGTTTTTTGGGCCGCTCGTAACCGTGAGCACGGCTGTTATAACAGTTTGTTACCCTCTGCA